>NC_136796.1:31827044-31852044 GCF_951216825.1 Electrona antarctica
TATGCCTGCCTAGTTCACCTCACTGCACCAGCAGCTTGGAATGCACTGTCAGTGTGTGTGTGTGTGTGTGTGTGTGTGTGTGTGTGTGTGTGTGTGTGTGTGTGTGTGTGTGTGTGTGTGTGTGTGTGTGCGCGCGCGTGTGTGCGTGTGCACGTGCGTGTGCATGCGTGTAAGCCTGCATATCATAGGCGTGTGAAAGTGTGCATGATAAAATGAGAGGGACCATGAAAGTGTGTGGCTGTGCCTCTGTGACCTCTATAGGAAGGCATGGCAGAGACGGAGAGGGGGAGAGAGGGAGATACAGAGTCGGGGAGAAGGAGAAAGAGAGGAAAGTGAGAGGAAGAACAGGAGAGGGAGAGGGGAGATAGAATGCAATGCAGTCTGGCTTCTTTTCTCTCCGTCTATCTCTGCTCACTGTGCTCAGGTCCGCAGTGCAGGAGAAGATTAAAGTAGAAGATGCTGCTTTTGAAGTTGGAGCAATGTTGAAGTAGTATAGCAGCCACGTGCAGTGTCGCGCACACTCAACACACACACAAATACTGGCATGTGGCATGCAGGCGCGATTGGAAACGCATGCATATGCAGAGTTGCAGACACACATGCATTATTCATGCCTGCATATACAGTACCTACACAGACACACACAGTCACTCACTCACTAACTTTCATTCTCTATCTCTCACGCACGCACGCACGCACGCACGCACGCACGCACGCACGCACGCACGCACGCACGCAAAGTCACACACAGTCACACACAGACACACACAGACACACACGGTGCATTTATATATACATTTAAATAAATAAAGCCATTAAAGGGATATTTCACTTTCAAAAAAACTTTTGGTCATTACATCGTCTACTCAGGCTTATGTGAACACCCAAGACAGTTTTTAAGTTGCTCCATTCAGTATTTAGATATTTGATATTCTTTTAATTGTTGATGGTTTTATGCAGCGTTGTTCTTTTAATTTTCCCAATAAATATTAAAAATAAATGAAAGAAGTAATTTAAAACAATATCAGTCACTAGAACCAAGGAAGGGTGTTTTCAGCTAACATGAATATCAAATATCTAAATACTGAATCGAGCAAGTTAAAAACTGTCTGGGATTTTCACAACGTTTTTCTTTTAAGTGAAATATCCCTTTTACAGAAAAAACAGTCGATGTTTATGTACAATACTGTATGGCCGAAGCTGTGAATAGACAGTGTATTGACGGCAGTCTGGTCCTTTAAAGCGGCTCTTCCACTAGGCCAACGGTCAGCGAACAACTGCAGGGTCCTTTGTGTCTGCAAGGTGCGTGTATGTATATTTGTGGAAGTGGTCAGGAGCCTATTCAACAGAATGGCATCCAGCTTTTCAAAATCCTCTGAATGGGCCAAATCCTCTGAGTGTGCAATCCTCTGGCTGCGTGGATGTGATATGCTCCTGCTTACAGCCAGTCTGTTTACGTTTTATTCTCATATCAAATTCTCAAACTATAATATCGTTGCTGTCGGGAGAAAACCACCTAACTCCATTTTTGAGGTTTTTGATAAATCAGTGCTATTGAACACCCTTTACGTCTGTTGTTTCGAAAATATTGAACCAATGGTGGTAAGCGCTTTGGACAAAACCACTTAACTCCATTGGGCCCTCAAACTAAAGCTAAAGCAACTAACTCCACCACCTCTCCCCCTCTCATTCAAGTAATTGACAATATATTATAAAGTTACCTCACCAACATTAATGAAGCAGTATTGCTATATCAAAATATAAAGGTTTTCTTAATTTCCAGAAAAATGCATATTTTTCATTTCTCTGCGAGACTCGGTCTTGTGAGCACAGCTGATTTGTATGGTTTGATTAGGTGTGCCATCAGGCTCGTTTGAAGCACGGGTAGATGGGTATTTCAACCAATCAGATTGCTTCCTCAAAACGACCTGTTGTATAATTGGTGTTAGGAACCTACTGTGGCCGCATGCCCTTGCGGACGTTGATTCGAACCCATGACCTTCTGCACCAAAGATATGTGAGGTCTAACCACTACACTCGGGCGGCCCTAAGGGACCCCAAACCAGAAACTCTCTAAAACGTTCATCAATTCAGCACCATGGACAGCTCCCTGCACTTGACACTTGTGACGCTGCCTATAAATCAAATAAAGCCGACCAGAGTCTGGAACATGAGTTTGTTTTTGGCTCCATCAGGATATACTGTAGCTGTGTTGGTCAGTCTGTCCATCAGTGGCCTTTCCTCCAGCACCACCATTAGGATATACTGTAGCTGTGTTGGTCAGTCTGTCCATCAGTGGCCTTTCCTCCAGCACCACCATTAGGATATACTGTAGCTGTGTTGGTCAGTCTGTCCATCAGTGGCCTTTCCTCCAGCACCACCATTAGGATATACTGTAGCTGTGTTGGTCAGTCTGTCCATCAGTGGCCTTTCCTCCAGCACCACCATTAGGATATACTGTAGCCGTGTTGGTCAGTCTGTCCATCAGTGGCCTTTCCTCCAGCACCACCATTAGGATATACTGTAGCTGTGTTGGTCAGTCTGTCCATCAGTGACATTTCCTCTAGCACCACCATTAGGCTAAACCTTTCCACTTGCATATGTACTGTACATCCCATTTGGATTTTGAGGAAATTAGAGTTGCACACACACACACACACACACACACACAAACACACACACACACACACACACACACACACACACACACACACACACACACACACACACACACACACACACACACACACACACACACTTCACGCATCTAATGGACACATTGCCATGAAGTACAGAAAGTGTTGTTGTTATAATTCTGAGAGCAATCTTTGCTATAGAGTGTTTCTTCAGTAAAGGGCTCTCTCTGTCTCCATACAGAGACCATTTATAGGTCATCTTCTTGAGTCAAAAAATGTCAACTTAAATGTATTTAACTGTAATCAAAGGAAATATAATAAGGCAATTACACAAACGACAAAACATAAAAGGGTACTATGAAGTGTGAATAAGTCAGTATGTCAGTCATGTCTGCGAGTGCATGTGATATAAAAAGGTACAATCAGCAGGCCAGGTGCACATGGAGCCCAGCAGTACCTGCCTGTGGAGAGAGAATGAGACCTTGCAGAACAAACCCTCATTCTCCTCAATCCCCGGCCTCAACCCAGCTGTAATGAGTTGACCTGACAGCCTGCTCCGCTCTGCCAATCACTGAAGACATGCCGGCCAGCCAACAGTGAGGCAGCGGGTCAGGGCCCTCAGAATACCAATTTCATCCAATCAGGAGGGAGAACTCATGTAGGATACAGGATAAACAAGTGGAATTGGAAGTGATGACACAAGGAAGTGAGCAGGCAAAAAGTTGAACTGGAACACTTTCAGCTTGAAGCTGATAAATGGGTACGCACCCATGCACCCGCAAATGTATTTTGTGTTTCTGGATAGACCGGGAGACTCTTGCAACTGAACATTGAGCTTTAATGTTGAACAAAACCAGAAAATATCTCTTTTGATACATTTCCAATTGGGTTTAAGGAACAGCATGGACTTTTAGTTAAAAGTTTATCGTTTGGAATTGTATGAGTTGAACTGGTTGACTCACATCCAGTGTGAAATGCTAACTCAATGCATTTTTCTTCTCAGTTGCAGTGTTTTTCTATTCTTTCTGTTGTTCAGAAAGAATCAGTATTGACTTATCCCAGATCATCCATCTTTTTGGCCCAACGCCAGAGAGAATACAGTACACATAGGCACATGCAGGCCATTCTTTCATTTGCCTCAGCCTTGGTAGATTGAGTTGCAGTTCGCCATCACACTTTATGAGTGCGAGTGTTCTTTTGCTGGCGCAGAGGTCATCTCAGTAGTCAGTAGCTTGTCTGTGCCTCCATTGCATTTGCATGAATTTCTTGGTGAACAAATCCTGTGAAGTGTGCTGTGCTCTTGGCTGATGATGCAACCAGGGAGCAAAAAGAGTGTCCATGTGGCTGTGAGTGAGGCCTTAGTGTGTCCCAGATAGTGTACATGATTTAGCAGGTATGACAAATCAAAGGCTGTTACGCTGCAGGGGAATTCATTGTGAATAAGGGGCCTTTTTGTCTGCTTCTAAACTGTGTCCCACTATCGTCCATGCATGACATCAAGTGTTCATCTTCGTCTCATAACTAAATGGACTGGAATGATCGATCAGGCTGCATTAGGCCAATGACTACGTTTGACTTTCTCGCTCACTCTCTCAAGCCCTTTCTGTCCCTCTCTGTCCCTCTGACAGTCACTCGGTTATGCACACAGTCGACTTCGTACACGCACGGTCGCATGCACGCGCACAAACACCACAAGGTGTATACACCAACTCTAAAATATAATAATATCATAACACTGAGACATTGTTCAATTATAAATGCATCGCAGGGTAGGGATGTAAATGAGTACACATTTACATTCACACACACACACACACACACACACACACACACACACACACACACACACACACAGCAACAGCCTCCAATCTTACATGCGTGTGGACATGCGCGGGACACGTGTCTCTCCAGTTGTCTCCCTGAGGAGAGGCTCTCTCCATCGCACAGCGCTCTGCTACACATCCCAGCATGCAGCAGAAGAAACACTGTGAATTATTGAACACCAGAAAGACATTTGAAAGGAGGAGAAGATGAGGACAGAGCAAGAGCAAGAGAGAGAGAGAGAGAGAGAGAGAGAGAGAGAGAGAGAGAGAGAGAGACAGAGAGAGAGAGAGAGAGAGGGAGAGAGAGAATTGATCAAGTTACAGATACTAGAGAGGCACTCAGACACGTTGGGAAAACATAACCACTTAACCCATTTAGACATGAGAACTGATTCTACAAATGTCTTCTAAATCATGACAGTTTTCAGAAGAACCCGTTTCTATGTCAGTGGTTCTCAAACTATTTCATGTCAAGGACCCCCAGAATTATATGTAGGCTTAATTGGCCACGGACCCCATTCTCAAAATATGTTGTTCCAGCCAGGGACCCCCCCAGAAGCAAAGATTTGAGTTAAAAGCGTTCACTGGGAAAGAATATATATTCACAGATATTCACACATTTTTGCTACTTTTCAACAGCTAAAGTTTAAAATAACGGTTAAAAGTGGTTAAAAGCTAATGAAAAAAAACAGATGCGTTCCTGTCCAAAATGGGTTAAACCCTCTATTCTTAGTAAAACAGACCTGAATTGCAACTGTATTTGGTCAGCTTTCCCCTCCATCTACACCAAATCTCTTTCCCATCCGATGTACAGTTGGGTGCCACCGATATTGTCCCTTATCATTTGACCCATTTAGGCCTGACCTCAAAACTTTTAAAAATCCTTCTAAATCCTGAAAAAATCCTTCTAAATTTTCACGATTTTTCAAAAATAGCAGACCTACAAGCTCGTAGCGCGCCACTCGGTGGCGCGCTATGAGCTTGTAGATCTGCTATTTTTCAATAGCTAAATTATAACATAATGTTTAAAACACCAAAAGGGGTTCCCGCCCAAAATGGGTTAACTGTCCTTTTGCGCAGATCACGCAAACCTCAGCAAAAAGAAAAGGACAATATCGATGGCCTCCAACTGTACAAGCTCACAGCGCTATACCCAGGCTAGCGGTTTCGTAGGTCATCAGATCATTCACTCTCTGTCATCAGCCCTCATCAATGCCATGCAATGCAGCCAGTATGGACATTTACAACATCAGTGATTTGTAAGCCCCTCCACAGCCGCTTTTGCAACACAGTGTGGGCTTGTAGGTCAGCTTAAAAGACACCAGCGAAAAGCAGGCTGGAACGCACAGAGGCAAGCAGTGTTTTTTTATACAGTACGTGCCAGGAGATAGGTGATGTCCCCATGGCGTGTAAACAAAGCCAAACATTAGCATTTCTATGGCCGAGGGTCGTTAGACTGGTGAGGATGGGCAACAACAATGGACCGCAGCCCAGTATGTATTGCTGTTGGGGGAGGGTCAGAGATACTTTTCTTCATGGAAATAAAAACGTCTGGGTTTCCAAGGCTACTTTTGATCAAATCAAACGGCACACCTGGCCATTTCAAACGGCACACTAAAGTGCCACGGCACACAGGTTGGGAATCACTGTCCTACATATTGACGTTGTTGTCGAGCCATTGTCCAATGGCGCGTTGACTACTAAAACATTTTTTTATATTTTTTATCCCACGATTTTGCAACCCATTTTATCACCCAGTGTCAATGCAATCCTGGGCGCTACACTTCCTCTGCCAACCTGGGGGGGCAGCGGACTGACCTCATGCTTCCTTCATGCATGAGTGTCCAAGTCGCTATTTTACACCTGACGGGGGGGGGGGGGGAGATTCCCTGGTTGGGGACGTAGCGCGTGGAAGGAACACGTTATTCCAACCAGTTCCTTTCCCCTCCATCAGGCGCCCCGGCTGGCCAGGGGGAGGCAGTTTAGACCAGGATTAGTGCATGTTTTTGTGAGGGTATACCTATACCCTAGGGCAGGGGTTCTCAACGTTTTTGGCCGGGGACCCCCGGAAATGCTTTGGCAATGTCTCGGGATCCCCGCCCCCTCCCGACCCCCAATATAAATTGACTGCTACAATAACCTTAAACCATTTTGGGTGGGAACCCCTTTTGGTGTTTTAAGCTTGGTAATTTAGCTATTTTTGAAAAATCGTGAAAATAAAATTTTAAAAAAATCTTTTTTTTTCTTTTTTTTTTAAAAATAATTTGGGGACCCCCTAAAATAATTTGGCGACCCCCCCGAGGGGTCGCGACCCACGGGTTGAGAACCCCTGCCCTAGGGGACATGCAAACTCCACACAGAAAGGCCCTTTGGCCAACCCCGCCTCCCGTCCAAAAGTTGGCCTCAAATAAGTATTAAAAACAAGTTATTTTTAACTTATTTTTTATTTTCAACTTTGGCTGTTCCTCTCCTACACTGCTGTCCTCTGTGAGCAGGTATGCAAATAGACTGTATCTACAATGTGTTGAAGTACCATAATATTGTGTGTGTGTGTGTGTGTGTGTGTGTGTGTGTGTGTGTGTGTGTGTGTGTGTGTGTGTGTGTGTGTGTGTGTGTGTGTGTGTGTGTGTGTGTGTGTGTGTGTGTGTGGTAACTCTGGGGGGTGTAGTGCAATTAATTGGTCATGAAAAACGAAGCAATGTCCATGGGAAAGTGTTTTACAGGAGAGAGAGAGAGAGAGAGAGAGAGGATGGAACACATGGGAAGATGATGATGATGAGGAGGAGAAAGAGACGTAGGATGGATAGTCCCAGTGGGTTGCATGTGTGCTGCTGTTCATGGAAATGGCTTCATCAGCAGGGGCTCTTACTTTGTGTAAGTACAGTATGCAGTATGCATCCTCTGTACCCCCACTGACAATGACACGCACGCACGCGCGTGCGTGCGTGCGTGCGTGCGTGCGTGCCACACACACACACACGCACGCGCGGTCGGGTAGAATCCTTTTATGTCCAAAACTGGTCCCAAAATGGAAAACAATAACCTGTTCAATGGAGTTATCAATCAGTCACAAGCTCTTCATAATACTTTGGATTGTTTAAAAAAAACAACACACGTACACATTTAACTACTTTCATTTTCCCTTGCAAGATGTTGCCGATCAACACGAGACGTTGTGAAATTGTAGATCATCCGTTTTCTGTACTTTTGCTTGACACTTATGTACGATAAAGTAGGACATAAAGAAAACATATACATGGTTTCTGCCCAACAGCAACGATGAAACATTCATCAGTATACATGCACAGAAGAACACACACACTGATGTATTAAGCAGATATATAAGCAAAATACGCTCTCACACACACACACACACACACACACACACACACACACACACACACACACACACACACACACACACACACACACACACACACACACAGAGAGAGAATGCATATTCACAATCAAATTCATGAATGATGCACATGTAAGCACCTGTGTGTGTGCGTGCATGCATGCATTCGCACACACGAAGTACACTTCATTTGTTTCTAAATGCAGATATGAGTAATCTCTCACGCTACACTGACAGCACTAAAGAGTAGTTCAAGCAGAATGAAGACATTTCCACATGATGTCTGTTTTTCGTTGTGTTCATCATCTGCTGTCCCATAGGGTGTGTGTGTGCGTGCGTGCGTGCGTGTGCGCGTGTGCGTGCATGTGTGACACTTGAAGCCCATTACCCCTACTACTAGTACTCTGGCCCATTTGACTAAGTATAGAGGGTTTAAGAGTGATGGTTGGAATAACATGTTCCTTCCATGCGCTACGTCCAACCGGGGAATCCCCCCCTGCCTGAAAAGAAGCGACCTGGACTCCTCATGCATTGAAGGAAGCATGAGGTCAGTCCGTTGCCCTCCCCTGCAGGTTGGCACTGGCTGGGGCCAGGGGGAGTGTAGAGCCCAGGATTACATTAGATAATTGACACTGGGTGAAAACAATGGGTTGCAAAAATCCATTTAAAAAATGTATATAAAAGAAAGAGTGGAAAAAAACCATTGATCAGCTGGTCTCAACGCTTGACTTTGAATGACCCCCCCCCCTCCCCCCAGACTGCCCACGGGGGTCGATTCTTCCCCGTGTGAACCAGAGCGTCACAAAGCTCCACACTTCCCTGTGTGTGAACTAGAGAGTCACAGCTCCACACTGAGTCTCCACTCACAGTTAGAACAGCGGGAGGCACTTGATCATGGCTATGTAATCCATGGCCATCTGGGCCACCCAATAGGAGACCGATAAATGAACCGTGTGGTCAGTTACCCAGAAAAGTGATCTCTTTCTTTCTTTCTTTCTTTCTTTCTTTCTTTCTTTCTTTCTTTCTTTCTTTCTTTCTTTCTTTCGATCGGTCGATACCTAACAAAGTGATACCCAGCTAAAGTGATATTTACTGTCTCTTATCTGTCTGCCTGCCCATCCCTCTGTCCATCCAGTTCAATTTCAATAGAGCACCGAAGTCTGACGTCAATATCGGTAGAGGGCGCAAATCCACAGGTTCATGTACTTTTTTATTTGCATTGTAATCGCCATAGGGGGATTTTAGATCGCCTCATATAATAACTGTGTTTGAAAAATAAACATGTCATCCCGGCCGTTTCACTCATATGGATATGAAGAAACTGACTGAGAGAAAACGCTATTGTTATACTGCTACTGAATTAGTTAGATGTTCGCTAGAAACAAACTATCAGTGACTGACGGTCGCAAACGATACAGAGACACCTCCCTGACAATAACGCCGAGACAGCTTGTTTTTCTTTGGACCACAATGCTTATATGAAACGATTTTAAGATGACCCCATGTTATTGTCCATAGAGAAATTACTTCCGTGAACCAGGGGATGAGCGAGTGATGTCAGGAATTCTGAGCTCTATTCAATGGGCTTTATTGGCATGAGAAAATGTGGAACAATACAAAAGGTGGAACAATACGATCAAAACAAAATGTATGTACAATTGAAAGTCAGAATCTCCAATAAATCAATTTCTATGTACTGTATACAAGGAGGTCGCTTGATGCAGATAGTGCAGGAATACACACAATCCACCCACTCATTCAACACATATTTAAGCATCTTTTGTGACTTTGACACAGTAACATCGTGCTCCACTCTTGGCCATAATATGGACTTCACTTCACAAGGATTTACAAGCAAGTGAGGCGCTGTGCGGAGCTGCTGGGATGGTTCTAACAGTCGCCATAGCAACCCTTTAAAGGCCGGTCCCCAATGCAATTAGAGTGGCTTTGAGGCAGCCAGTCTGAGGGCAGAGTGTATTAAAAATCATGGCCAGATAGCACACGGCCACAAAGACTTTTGGGAAACAATCCGGCCAAATGAATGAAACCCGCCGATTATGTCGGTGTGTTGGTAATTGCGGAGGTGGTGGGTGAAGGGTGGGGGTGGGGGCATTGTTGGTTGATGTTGGGTGAGCTTTGTGCATGTTAATATTGAAGATACATCTGGTATTGTCATTGTGTGCGTGCGTGCGTGCGTGCGTGCGTGCGTGCGTGCCGGTGTGTGTGTGTGCGCTCGCGCGCGTGCGTGTGTGCGTGTGTGTGTGAAAGAGAGAGTGCAAAAGAGGAGCGCAAAGGAAAGAGGTTTAATTCACACTAAAGCCTGAGTTACCCTCCGTCGATCTACAAGTTAACACGTGTTTTCGGTGCACGACACCAGCGCGCTTGCCGCGCATCTAATTCTAAATCAGGCTTAAGGTGCAGCAGTTGCCCAGGTGATGTTATTAAACCAATGAAATTAAACACACAGCTTGACATTATAATTGCCTGCAAGCCTCTGTGGCCCTCTCTGAAGACCATTAAACACACTAAAGTATTGGTTAACACCTCCTTTGTGGACCAACAACCTGACTCTCATTACAGCATGGAAATGAACACTGGGAGTCCATGTGGCCTACAATTTTCGCCTCCATTCGCACATTGTACTGGTAATTGCTTCACATGTGGCGGTCTAGTTTATCATGTCTAATGGGCAGAAATGATTTGTACATGTTCTGATTGCTTTACAGCTGTTAGCTGTTAGTTACATTGACTGCTCTGAGGACTATTCTAAAACATGTTGTTATGAAAGGGGGGGGGGGGGGGGGGTTGACGGCATGGCAGTGTTCGAGCCGAGCCATCTTGCACAGTGGTGGAAAGTAACTAGGTACTTTTACTTAAAGGACCTACAACATCAAATCCAACTTTTTCAACAACAAAAAAAAATGTTTTTGAGCTCCCCTGTGTATTTTCTATCCCCACAAATATGCAATTTTGAACAATCATCATATAGGGGCTTTTATGGAAATTGCTCTGAGGAACAGCTCAACTGATTTGGTCGTATTTGTGATGTCATCAATAGGTGCGGTTCCATTAAGCCTTTGCGAAAAAAGGAAGCGTATGTTCATTAAGTCGAAAAAAGAAAAGCGAATTGTCGGTGTTTCCATTAAACTGATAAAATGCGCATATGCAATAAGTTCATGAAATGTGCAGTAGGTTGCACTGTTTTGCCAGTAAAGTGAGGCTCATGTAAAGTAGTCCTAATCGATGTTCACACCATTGATTTGATGCGCTGTATGTGTGCTCTCAGTTTAATGGACGGGACCCCATATACTGCGCTGTAATCTGATCCCTGGTCAGCGGCTGACCGACCGTCTGCTGCTTTCACAGTATTGACGACACCTACAGTCAAAGAACGTACAAAGAACGATTTGTTGTGTAACGCTTGTCTTAATATATTCGGGGCACATGTAGCCTTATGTCACGGGACTCGATTGGAGCATACTGGTCGTTTATACTGTAAATTGATTGATTGCAGCTGCAAACAGTTGTGAATAACTTGTTTCATCGGCTATATAGCCTATAGCCTACACGTTTAGGTTGCTTATCTTATGCAATGAATATAAATATATAAGAATAGATGAAGCATATGCATGGATCGAAATCGAATAGCCTGCAGGGAGTAGGGACCCAAGCAACTAGGTTATATAAAAGTTTAGTCTACTACACTACTCGTAGTCCACGTGTGTGTGTGTGTGTGTGTGTGTGTGTGTGTGTGTGTGTGTCTTGCATCCATACAGTAGCGATCCAGATATCAAAATGATCGGAGCGCCCCGATCAACTCGGGAGGATTCAGACTTCATATGGGATCTCCCTCTCTGTCCACCATCCCATGCACCGTTCACTCCACTGCCTCCCCATCGTTGTTTTATTTTATTTTCCAACTGTTCAAAAGCGATATAATGCGAGTTCAATGCTTTCTAATTAAAAACCTTTTCCGCAAGTGTTTCCATACACTATTTGCGCATTTCCCTTTTTTCGAAAAAGCCTAAATCCGCAACCTCCAAGCGAAAATGTGTTTTTGCGCAAAATGGAGACTTATTCGCATGTTGATGTGTTTCCATCCAGGAGATTTTGCGCAAGAGCCTTAATGCGCAAAAAAACGGCTTTATGGAAACGCACCTACAGTCACCCTACTTTGTATAATTCCTCCCTCTCTTCAGTCTTCAGTTCCAAATTTGCATTTCCACTTTGTTTACAATGTTTATCTAGCATCAGTATTATAATGACTCAAATATTAAATAATTTGTATATCAGCACCCCCACCACCTCAAGACTTTGTGGTATGCAGCTAAAACGGCTTCAGAAGCAAAAAATAAATGCCATGGACTTGTTATATCAGAGTGGTGATTGAGGCTCAAACCATTAGAAATACGTTTGAGGGACATGGACAATATGATATTAAATGTTAACTGTTTAAAAATTCATGTTATAGCTTTTACTTAAGAACTGTTGTACTACTCGTGCAATTTTGATCTAGGCCTATTTGTAGGCTACTTTACTTGAGTATATCCAATTTCCAGTGACATTTCCATGATATTACTATCGACAATATATAAAGTCACAACACCAACTTTGATGAGGCAATTTTAAAAATAAAAGGTTCTCTTCATTTGCTGAAATATTTATATTTTTCATTTCCTGAAAAATAAACATTTTGGAGTTAGGTGGTTTCTTCCCGACAGACAGAGATATGTATTTAATATTTATCTACTTACTTACATAAAGAAACACTAAAGAACACTAACACTAAAGAAGCAAAAGTAGGTAAAACAACACAGTAACACAGTGGTTTAATCAACATGTTGACATATTAAAAACACACAATTATTTGGTTAATCAAACTTTGACTGAGTGACTTTGACTGAGTGGTCGGCGTGTTCTCCCATGCAGGAGACTCGGGTTTGGGTTCCGAGTGGTAAACACACGTATGCACAGCTAATGTAAGATGGTAGAGTGACTTAGGAGGTCACATCTCATGGCTCTCCAACCGTGCCTGCATGCCGAGCCTATACACTGTGAGTCAACCGCTCCTCTCATGTGGGAAATACTCAGAGGAGGAGAGGTGGTGAGATTTCTTATTGTGCATCCGGGGCTGAATTGATGGCTTGGTGCTGTGGCCATATCTTACTGAGTGTTTATAATGTAGCATTTGCACTCCACTGCCCTGATGCGTATATACCGTCCCCCCCATAGGAAATAGATTTCTGCTGCTCGGCTGCTCTTCCAAGTTTCTATCCCCTCTCTCTCTCTCTCTCTCTCTCTCTCTTGTCGTTTACCCATTCGCCTGTCTGTCTGTCTGTCTGTGTCTCTCTCCCTCTCTCTCTCTCTCTCTCTCTCTCTCTCTCTCTCTCTCTCTCTCTCTCTCTCTACCACTTTCAAACTGGTGTCAACATGTCAGGCATGTGGTTATATAGGCGTACATTTTGCATTTGTGTTTAAGAACAGAGGAGAGAGAGAGAGAGAGAGAGAGAGAGAGAGGATGGAAAACATGGAAAGATGATGAGGAGGAGTATATGTACATAAGATGGATGTGTAATTGTCCCAGTGGATTCGATGCTTGCTGCTGTTCAAGGAAATGGCTCCATCAGCCTCCAATGGCTTCCCTTGTGTATAATACAGTACATGCATCTTCTCTATTATGGAGATCTCTGTCCCTGTAATGTCCATGCAGTATATGGAGATCTCTGTCCCTGTAATGTCCATGCAGTATATGGAGATCTCTGTCCCTGTAATGTCCATGCAGTATATGGAGATCTCTGTCCCTGTAATGTCCATGCAGTATATGGAGATCTCTGTCCCTGTAATGTCCATGCAGTATATGGAGATCTCTGTCCCTGTAATGTCCATGCAGTATATGGAGATCTCTGTCCCTGTAATGTCCATGCAGTATATGGAGATCTCTGTCCCTGTAATGTCCATGCAGTATATGGAGATCTCTGTCCCTGTAATGTCCATGCAGTATATGGAGATCTCTGTCCCTGTAATGTCCATGCAGTATATGGAGATCTCTGTCCCTGTAATGTCCATGCAGTATATGGAGATCTCTGTCCTTTTAATGTCCATGCAGTATATGGAGATCTCTGTCCCTGTAATGTCCATGCAGTATATGGAGATCTCTGTCCCTGTAATGTCCATGCAGTATATGGAGATCTCTGTCCCTTTAATGTCCATGCAGTATATGGAGATCTCTGTCCCTGTAATGTCCATGCAGTATATGGAGATCTCTGTCCCTGTAATGTCCATGCAGTATATGGAGATCTCTGTCCCTGTAATGTCCATGCAGTATATGGAGATCTCTGTCCCTGTAATGTCCATGCAGTATATGGAGATCTCTGTCCCTGTAATGTCCATGCAGTATATGGAGATCTCTGTCCCTGTAATGTCCATGCAGTATATGGAGATCTCTGTCCCTGTAATGTCCATGCAGTATATGGAGATCTCTGTCCCTGTAATGTCCATGCAGTATATGGAGATCTCTGTCCCTTTAATGTCCATGCAGTATATGGAGATCTCTGTCCCTTTAATGTCCATGCAGTATATGGAGATCTCTGTCCCTTTAATGTCCATGCAGTATATGGAGATCTGTCCCTTTAATGTCCATGCAGTATATGGAGATCTGTCCCTTTAATGTCCATGCAGTATATGGAGATCTGTCCCTTTAATGTCCATGCAGTATATGGAGATCTGTCCCTTTAATGTCCATGCAGTATATGGAGATCTCTGTCCCTTTAATGTCCATGCAGTATATGGAGATCTGTCCCTTTAATGTCCATGCAGTATATGGAGATCTGTCCCTTTAATGTCCATGCAGTATATGGAGATCTGTCCCTTTAATGTCCATGCAGTATATGGAGATCTCTGTCCCTGTAATGTCCATGCAGTATATGGAGATCTCTGTCCCTTTAATGTCCATGCAGTATATGGAGATCTCTGTCCCTGTAATGTCCATGAGGTATATGGAGATCTCTGTCCCTGTAATGTCCATGCAGTATATGGAGATCTCTGTCCCTTTAATGTCCATGCAGTATATGGAGATCTCTGTCCCTTTAATGTCCATGCAGTATATGGAGATCTCTGTCCCTTTAATGTCCATGCAGTATATGGAGATCTCTGTCCCTGTAATGTCCATGCAGTATATGGAGATCTCTGTCCCTGTAATGTCCATGCAGTATATGGAGATCTCTGTCCCTTTAATGTCCATGCAGTATATGGAGATCTCTGTCCCTTTAATGTCCATGCAGTATATGGAGATCTGTCCCTTTAATGTCCATGCAGTATATGGAGATATGTCCCTTTAATGTCCATGCAGTATATGGAGATCTCTGTCCCTGTAATGTCCATGCAGTATATGGAGATCTCTGTCCCTTTAATGTCCATGCAGTATATGGAGATCTCTGTCCCTTTAATGTCCATGCAGTATATGGAGATCTGTCCCTTTAATGTCCATGCAGTATATGGAGATATGTCCCTTTAATGTCCATGCAGTATATGGAGATCTCTGTCCCTGTAATGTCCATGCAGTATATGGAGATCTCTGTCCCTTTAATGTCCATGCAGTATATGGAGATCTGTCTCTTTAATGTCCATGCAGTATATGGAGATCTGTCCTTTTAATGTCCATGCAGTATATGGAGATCTCTGTCCCTGTAATGTCCATGCAGTATATGGAGATCTCTGTCCCTTTAATGTCCATGCAGTATATGGAGATCTGTCCCTTTAATGTCCATGCAGTATATGGAGATCTGTCCTTTTAATGTCCATGCAGTATATGGAGATCTCTGTCCCTGTAATGTCCATGCAGTATATGGAGATCTCTGTCCCTTTAATGTCCATGCAGTATATGGAGATCTGTCCCTTTAATGTCCATGCAGTATATGGAGATCTGTCCCTTTAATGTCCATGCAGTATATGGAGATCTCTGTCCCTGTAATGTCCATGCAGTATATGGAGATCTCTGTCCCTGTAATGTCCATGCAGTATATGGAGATCTGTCCCTTTAATGTCCATGCAGTATATGGAGATCTCTGTCCCTTTAATGTCCATGCAGTATATGGAGATCTGTCCCTTTAATGTCCATGCAGTATATGGAGATCTCTGTCCCTTTAATGTCCATGCAGTATATGGAGATCTCTGTCCCTGTAATGTCCATGCAGTATATGGAGATCTCTGTCCCTTTAATGTCCATGCAGTATATGGAGATCTCTGTCCCTGTAATGTCCATGAGGTATATGGAGATCTCTGTCCCTGTAATGTCCATGCAGTATATGGAGATCTCTGTCCCTGTAATGTCCATGCAGTATATGGAGATCTCTGTCCCTTTTATGCCCATATGGAGATCCCTGATGTAATTATGCCCGGGTCATAGTAACATGCCTATATATGGGCTTATCAGGTTTTTTTATGGTTATGTTTGAGTCATAGTGACATGGCTGTGGTCCTGCCTATATATGGGCATATCGGGTTTGGTCTGACCGGCGTTACTGTTTGATCCGTCATTGATTGTCAGATCCAGCCCAGTCTGCTGTATACGGTCATCCGCCGAGGTGTGGGCTTTGTTAGCCTGGAAACGAGACCAATCTGCCACGAAAACCCTGCTACGTATAGTGTTTGTAAAACTGCTGCTGTAGTTTCTTCATGGTTGTTCCAGGTGCGCAGCTACGGGTGGGCCTGGGTGGGCCGCGGCTCACCCATATAGAGAGATGGACCACCCATCGAGTTTAAAAAAAAAGAAAAAAGTAAAACTTTTTTTGAGTGGTGCAAACCACTCCAACAACCAGCTTTGTTTGTATCCGTGTTTGTGTGTACCTGTATGTGGGGCCCAAAAGAATGAGCATGGTTACTATGGTCACTGACATTACGTCAGACCTCAGCTGATCAGGCTATATAAGACCCTGCACCACTCAGTTCACACGTGTGTGATTTTTTTTATAAATACATAATAAGTTTCATAATGTCTTTCTTTCTTTCAGTAAAATATGTTTTTGTCGTGTTTTTTACATGATCATATTGCTTAATATGAATAAACAGGCTGTCGGTTCTTTTTCACTAATGTGCCTATAGACTAGCCTTTTTAAGACCCAGGTTTTTGACCTAGACTATAGGCTGCTAGTTGTTGTTGTGCAAAACACTCCATTTCCCAGGCTCCCATGCAGCAAGACTTCCACTTCCTGCCTCAGTCCATCAGACTGCTGCCATGTGGAGATGTTTACTTTTTGTTTCATTCATCTTTCTCGTCCCAGGCCGTAGCAGGCCACGGTAGTGGTCGCCAAAAAAATCAGATAAACTAAAAATAGACTCTCGGGGAGGAGGTTGCGGTGTCAATACCTGTGGATTATGCTTTTCTAAATCTTCTGAAGTTCCGATGCCTCAACAACAAGGTATTTGGAATGGAAGCTTGTTTTGTGATTTCTGCAGCTTGTGAATGAAGACGTGTGTGTGTGTGTGTGTGTGTGTGCGTGTGCGTGTGCGTGCGTGCGTGCGTGCGTGCGTGCGTGCGTGCGAGAGACAGTATTTGAAGTGTTCCAGCGGGTCTGTCTGTCTTGTTAACTAAAGGTAAAAATAAGAACTGCCTGGCTGTCACTCTGGGGGCAATATAACCCGAAATATAACCGAAATACGTCAAATAAATAACCGATCTTTTTTCAGCGCGTGGCCACCACGCACGCACGCTGCACGCACGTGCGTGCCGGCCCACCTAGCCATAGCGAAGCCCATGTCTAGAATCACATTTCTGGGCTGCGCCACTGGGTTGTTCAGGCCAGAGCCATAGAGTATAGTTACGCAAACTCTGTTCACTTCATGGGGCCAGTCCAATGGCGGCTCATCTACATAGACATCTATTGATTTGTCCATAATTGAAGGCTTCAAATAGGGACAACCGGAAGTGTACGGAATGCATTGGAGTCTATGGGCTCGCGCGAGTACATGAACCACGTGACCGGGCTGTTTTCTGACCCCTCAATATCGCAACTCTTCTATTAGATGGCTCTGGTTCAGGCTGCTGCCAGCCTGCAACTAGTAGTATTTGATTAGTTTAGTTTACTTGCAAGTACAGTGATAAACTACTCATATCATACTGTATAACTATAGCTACTGTATAGCACATATTCATTCACAGAGGCAATTCAAAGTAGTTTTGCATAAGGAATTCAGCTCTAGGTACTAGGCTAATTGCACCGATGGAGAAGTCGAGTAAAAGTTTAGAAGGAAAGTCACGCGTTCATGAACACATTTGCAACGCAATATTTGATTCCTTCTCCCAAGAGAGAGGCTCAGCTTCCCGTGCACCAGTCCTTCCCTTCCACCAGAACAGAACGGAAATGAGAGGGAAGTCACACTGTGTGGGTTTGAGTTTCTGACTCATTGTTCCTGTTCCAGCTGTATATCCAGTGACCGGCTGAGCTTGACTTAACCCATTCTGGGCGGGAACCCCTTTTTTAAGCATTATGTTATGCTTTAGCTGTTGAAAAATAGCAGATCTACAAGCTCATACGAGCTTGTAGATCTGCTATTTGTTTTTAAATAGTTGAATATATATTCTTTCAGAGCGACCGTTTTTAACTCAAATCTTTGCTTCCGGGGCGTCCCTGGAACAACATATTTTCAGATGGGGGTCTGATGCGGCCAAATACAGATAATTCTGGGGGTCCTTAATGACATGAAAAATGTTGAGCACCACTGATATAGAAACATATGGTTTTTCAGAAAATTGTTAGGATTTAGAAGCCTTTTTTTAGAATCTGCCTCAGGTCAAAATGGGTTAAAGTCCTATATTCCCAGCAGGGTGACATCCACCCACGTCGCCCATCCCTGATATGAAGTGCCTCACCTCACATTGCCTTCAGCATTGGATCCGCCGCTGCCTGCCAGCAGCACTCACGCTGTGCACCGACTCTTTTCCGTTTTTCATTCCTTCACAGTAGAAATTCACAACTGAACACATTGAACATTTAAGCTACGGCTTCAGCCTATACCTTTTTCGGTCCAAACATGTCCTGTAAAATGCCTTTGCTGCCGTAATAATCATGTACATGTTGTTTTAAGACCGAAATAAAACTATTCATTCATTCATTCATTCAACAGTGGTTTTCACACCAGTGGTCCGGGGACCACCAGTGGTCCTTGAGGGGGTTCCAGGCAGTCCCCAGCTAAATGATGGAGAGTTTGTAACCAAATGGACCCTTATTAGTTCTTTAACTTCTTTTTTTTTCTTCTTTTTTTTTCTTTTTTTAAGTCATTTATACGCTCTCAAGAGTTCAATTATTGTTAAACATCTGCATTACTTAATTTACGAGAAATCTACATAATTAGAGAATGGAATTGTGGACAAAATCCTATCCAACGATAACTAAATTCTTTAGTTTTGGGTCAGACAAGTCTAAATCTCATGAAATGGTGGTCCGTGGCTCAAATGCTGAAAAAGATATTGGCCTTGATATGAAAAAGGTTGAAAACCACTGCAATAGAATAGAATAATAAGGACACACCATTTAAGCCTCCTATATTAACCACTTTCACCCTGGCATGTCATTTCCCCAAATGTTTAAAAATAGGGTAAATGGCTGATGCAGTAGATATTTTCCCTAGTCTTTGTACAATGTATAAGTACTAGAATTTCGCGGGCCTTCGGCCCGCTCATCCTAACGCCATGCGATGCGTCGCAAATGGGAAGAAGGCAATGGCAAGCCATGATGTTTCCATTTATGCATTTGCTTGGAAAGTGCAAAGTTGCCAAGCTGGCTGAGTGGCCCTGTTTGGTTTTGTGTATGTGCGTATGAAAGCGAGCATGGCAAGGCGCAGGAACAGTATACTGTACTGTACTGTACTGTACTGTAAGTCTTTGTACTGTACTGTACTCATGTGTACTGTACTGGACTGTTCTCTGTACTGTTGTATTAGTGTTATTTTTTATTATTATTATTATTACATGGATTAATATTCTGATGTACTGTACTGTACTGTTCTCTGTACTGTTGATATTATAGTTAGTAGTGTTGTGTTATTATTTATTATTATTATTACATGGATTAATATTCTGATGTGAGCTTTCTTTCTGTACTGTACTGTACTCATGTGTACTGTAGTGTTCGCTGTATTGTTGATATTATTGTTGTTATTAGTGTAGTGTTGTTATTTATTATTATTATTATGATTGAAAGAGAGCATGGCAAGGCGCAGGAACAGTATACTGTACTGTACTGTACTCATGTGTACTGTACTGTACTGTTCTCTGTACTGTTATTAGTGTTGTGTTCTTATTTATTGTTATTATTATTATTACATGGATTAATATTCTGATGTACTGTACTGTTCTCTGTACTGTTGATATTATAGTTATTAGTGTTGTGTTATTATTTTTTATTATTATTATTATGACATGGATTAATATTCTGATGTGAGCTTTCTTTCTGTACTGTACTCATGTGTACTGTACTGTTCTGTACTGTTGTTATGATTAGTGTAGTGTTATGATTTTGTATTATTATTATTATTATTAGCGTTTTGTGGCGTGTGTGTGTGTGTGTGCGTGCCATTTCAGCTGCATCGCGAGGCGATCCAAAATCCCCCCCCCCCCGCGCACGCACGCACACACCACACACACACACACACGTGTCTGCAGTGACACTGCGTTGTACACAGCTGTTCTATTTCATCCTAACACTGGACGCCAATCATCCAGTGTTAAGCAGTCATCCATGATTCATAGAACCATAGTTACATACGTGACTTACGTTTTGTGTTGCAGCGCGTTGTTGCAGCGTGTGCGTGTAGTGTTGTTGTTGTGATCCATATGTGCGCCTCGGTTCGTCCCGATTGTACCACGCCAGGTGTCGACGCGGTCGTGTTTGCATGATTGTAACTGTGTATGTAATCGCGGCGCTCTCCATCGAAGTTAGAATCAGTGTAGAACCTGTGTTGTTGTTCTTCTTCTTCTTCTACTTTTGGTTTCCGGCAGGCTGTACACTGTGTGTGTGTGTGTGTGTGTGTGTGTGTGTGTGTGTGTGTGTGTGTGTGTGCGCGCGCGCACGTGTGTGTGTGTGTGCGTGTGTGTGTGTGTGTGTGTGTGTGTGTGTGTGCCGTGTAACTTCCGGTAGTGTTTCCGGAAGTGTGAAAGGTAACACGAAACACACGTGGGTCACGTGGTGGGGTTTTGAGCCATTGGGAAGGGGTGATGTAGTGTTGCCAGGTCCACGTATTGTAAGCGAGTGGTAGTGTGTGAAAGTATAGGCTGTAGGCTGTAGGAAGTCAGGGTTTGCGGCCTTGTTTACATAGACGTGGCAACAACGTTTGACAATGTTGGCGGCGCAGCCAATGAAAAGAGTGGAATCACGGGATGCAGTGTTGCCAGGTCTGCGAGTTGTAAGCGAGTTGTAAGTAGCGGGTTGAATGGCATTTTTTCTGTGCTTGTGTTCATAGACGTGGCAACAAATTAGGCGGGGGTGTCGGTGCTTGTGGCGTGTTTGTGTTTATTATTGATATTGATATTGTTTGCGAGTGTGGACGGGAGCCGGCTTTAGTGGCAGTGCGATGACAATGTTTACGCGGGTGTTGTTGAGTGTGGCCGTGCGGCGCGACATGAGGAGATAGGGAACGAACGACGCGGAGGGTAAGTCTGTGACGTGTTAGTGTGTTGTTGCAGTGTGTGTTGCTCCTGCTTCGGCTTCGGCACCCAGCGTGTCAGTGACGTAGTAGCTGGTGCCTTTTGTTCCTTGTTCCTGTCTTGGGGACACCTTTTCAAATGTATAATAGATAGTAGGGCTTAACCACTGCAAACCTTTTTAATTGATTGACCGGGATCGCCCAGGGGTCTTCACAAAAAATGAAAAAAACATCAGTCATAAGAATAGGGTTCAAGTGGTTAAGTGGTTAATGTATAATCCTCCCAAAAGGTGTGACCCGTCATACCTTTGTCCCTCCCCCTTAAAGTGCAGAGACGTCCCCCTTTAGACCCAGGCTGCCCCCCCCCCCCGTTTATTATTCCTCCCAGGCTTAGATATTAACTGTGGAGGAGATCCCAGATGGTCCCTCCCGATATTACAGACATGCAACACATTAAGCTCTGAAGTGGGCGGAAATTAAAAAAAGATTTTATGCCGAGCCGGCCCTCTGGCCCCCTTTTTTTTTTATTTTAAACGATATTGGCGGGGGTTGGCGGAGGTGGGTTAAGGCTGTTAAAACCCTGCCCTTTCGTAGTGAATTATTCTGCGTTTTCACAGCGGCAGAAACGGGTTCTCTAAAAGCCCATGCGCGCAATTGCACTGGCCCATGTTTGCTGCCGGGAGAAATGCTGTACCGACGGTGTTGGGACCCGAATCCAGATGACATGATGGATGAACTTTAACTGTGACACCCACCACCGCCCTGACATTTCACACCAGACAGACTTTGACCGTGCAATCTCGTCATGTGTCAGAAAATGTGAAATTACAGTTGACCCATGCCCCCCCCCATACAGTTATTATTCAGGTGCATTTTTATCTATGCATTTTTCAGTGTCTGTTGTGGTGCGTGCGTGTGTGTGTGTGTGCGTGTGTGTGCGTGCGTGCGTGCGTGCGTGCGTGCGTGTGCGTGCGTGTGTGTGTTTTTGTTAAATGTGTGTGCAGGTATAGCTTTTGAACTTAACTCTTAAACATATTATTTCTCGCCACAGATGGCCACACCAAAGGTAAGGGGAACAAAAGTATATATAAGAGGATTCTTTAGCCGAGAAAATCAATTCCCTTAAAGCCTGTTTTCCACTCAAACTGTGTGAGTGTCCTTTCCCACTGTGTTTATATGCATATAGCACGACACATAACTCGTACACAAAACTGAAATTACGTTTTTGTTTTTCTTTATGCATAATTTAAAGAAGTGAGACCTGAGGCAGACAACGTTGTGCTTCGTGAATTTCTAATACCAGAGTTTTGCAATCAATGCTGCAGTATACGCAACAAAGATGATCTGGTCTGTGTGTGTCTCTGTGTCTATAATTTCATGTTTTTTATGTGAGTGACCTAAGATTAGAATACTGGCAATTGGCGGTCATGCTCAACATCTACCCACCAAAAGAATATTATCAAATTGCTGAAAATAGTTGAACAATGTACCTGAGGGGCCTTTGGAATAGCGGCAATGGCATTCCATAATAAGACTAACACACTTGGAATGGGAAATACAGGGGGAAAACTTTGAATTGGTAGGGTTTTCTTATAACGTTGTAATGCTACTTGCACAGCCTTTGTGATCTACTGGTAGATCACGATCTACCTTTTGGGCACTCCTGATGTAAGGCTATAAGGAATGTGAAATCCTGGTGAGATGACAGAGGGACATATGGTGCATCTTCTATTTTGAGGCGTTGGTTGAGAAACAGCAGTATGGGAGGGATAGTGTAACATGTGGTCCTGCCAGGTGTGCATATCCCTCACCAAAACGATTGATTGATTGATTAATTGATTGATTGATTGATTGATTGATTGAAGTATTTATTAAAAGATTGGAGAATTACAGTACATTTCAAGCACAACTCAATACAAAACTGTTAACTGTGGGCGACACCATAAAGCATTACACTTGTTTACAATAGGGTCCACCATGTTCAATTCATCATAACATTTAGAGACTTACAAATATACACTTCTATATAGCCAAAAACAGAAAATCATCATAGAGGAGGTAAACAGTGAGGGGGAAGAGGGGTGGTTGGAGACAGTCAAGAGACAGTCAAGCCTTGTATGGTGTCAGTGGTGTAAAAAGTACTCCAATGTTTTACTTTAGTAAAAGTATCAATACTGCAATGTAGAAATACTCTGTTACAGGTAAAAGTCCGGAATTTTAAATGTATTTGTGTAAAAGTACAAAAGTATTGGCATCGAAATGTACTTAAAGTACCACAAGTAGACTTCCGGTATGACACCAAAGAGAGCAGCAGCATAGAACAACAGCTCCCAGCAAGGTCTACTTTATTTCCCCTAAAAACCAACTATACCGAAAAATAAACACAAAAATGGAAGGGGGAGACAAAAGAAAGACTAAAAGTGATAAAACGACCACCAGATCAGAAAAGAAAGGTAGACAAACAACGGAGAAGAGTTGCGACGGCAACGTGGACCCAGAGCTAAACGCACCAGGGCGAAACGCCATGGCGGGCCTACAAGCAAGCATGGAGGCGATACGCGCTGATATAAAAGCCATGAGGACCGAAGTTAGGAAGGAGTTGGAGGGCTTTAAAGAATCTCTTTTCAAGCAAATGCGCAAAGACATGGCAGACCTCAAGAAAGAATTCAACAACAAACTGACTAGGCTTGTCACCGACTTACAATGCACCGTGGACAACGCGGAACAGACAGAGCGGCGGGTGGAGAGCGTCGAGAAGTGGAGCTCAGACGCCAAACAAATGATGAGTTCACTACTACAAGACCACGAGAGACTGCAAGAGAAGGTACTGAAAACAGCGAGGGGAATGTCATGATGGGGTTCATTAATAACTTCATTAAAACTGAATTAGCACTGGACATTGACCTGGGCATACAGCGCTGCCACCGATCTCTCGTTCCCAAGCCACCACCGACCGCCACCCCTCGTTCAATCATCATGTGCTTTCTGGAGGACAAGACCAAAGAGCTGGTACGCAATACAGCATGGAAGAAAAAAACTGTCCTACTGAATGGCAAAAGAGCTTATTTTGATAATGACTACCCTCAAGAAATACAGAAGAAGAGAGCCGCGTATGCCCCGCTCCGCCTGCTCCTTAAAAAAAAAGGACTCGCCTTCCATACCCCCCCCTTGACAAAACTACGTGTGTTTTACGATGGGGCTGGTCGCCCCACGGGAGCCAGCACCACTTACAACAGCATGGAGGAAGCAAGAGAGGATTTGAAGAAGAGGGGGATCATGAGCACCGAGGAAGAGGAAAACCTTCGACCCACCACCACCTCCACCCCCACCCCTACGAGTCGACTACCACCGCAGATAACCTGGCGAAGCTGAGGAAAACATCTTGGGGGAAGAGGACACCACATGACCGAGACGCACTGCGAAGGGCAACACAGAGGCTCCAGGAATTCCGCCGCACCGCAACCCCCCCTCCACTAACCCCCCCGCCACCAGATGACGACGTCACCATAACTCATAACGCTGATTGAGAAGTACATGGGAAGTAT
>NC_136796.1:31857044-31914544 GCF_951216825.1 Electrona antarctica
TAATTGCAAAGGTGTGTGTGTGTGTGTGTGTGTGTGTGTGTGTGTGTGTGTGTGTGTGTGTGTGTGTGTGGGGGGAGGCTGGCATGAGTCAAACAGATGGAGATGTAATGTGTGCGTGCATGCGTGTGCGTGTGTGCGCGTTTCCGTTTGGCAGGAGTCAAATGGAGGTGGATATTTCAAATCCCAACTGAAGGCTAAAACCAAGCTTGCCAGATCTCATGCATGCACGCACACACACACACACACACACACACACACACACACACACACACACACACACACACACACACACACACACACACACACACACACACACACACACACACATGCACACTGCCTCATGTCTTTCTTTTTCTCCTGAGCGCTCCATGTTAAACCCCAGCGGCGCGGAGTTTCCTCGTGCTAAATGCACGGGTCCGCCTGCAGTCCCAGCTTTGACCAGTAGGCTCGGCGGCTGCAACGTTGGCCAGCCATTCTGGGCGCTTGGTTCCAGCCCCTGAATCGCCACGGCCATTAAAAAAAGATGTTCTTCTGGCGATTCAGGTCCGGTGACTCTATGGCAGCCTCGGTTGAAAATCTGATACTGCGACCACGGCCAATCAGCGCCGTATCAACTCTATGACATGATACAACAATCATGGCTGTCCCCACTGTGGTAACTTGCGACTGTATCGATCTGGCTATTAAATCGCCCTATGATAAATAGTTTATTTACAGAAACGACAGGTTTTAGAACATCATCATCCGACATATTTTACTGTGTTTGTTTGCATGCTAGTAGCGCTCGTTGACCGCGTTTGTTTGGTTAGCAACCCGGGTTAGCCATGGTGTGAACCAATCGCCAAAGACTGCCGCTTTAGCAATGCCCATCCCAGAAACTGCTGTCGTGGGAAGGGCTTTCAGTCAGAATACTGCTGTCGTGGGAAGGGCTTTCAGTCAGAATACTGCTGTCGTGGGAAGGGCTTTCAGTCAGAATACGTGAAGTAAAGTCAGGCTGAGCGTAGATATTTAAAAAATCCCACCCGTGGGAAGTGAGGGGCGCTAATATATTAAAGTCTAACTCATGTTGATTAGGTGATGTAATGGTGATGTAAAACAAACAGTGACAAAACAAACATTAAATTCTCTTTATTGTTAATGGCATTTAATGTTTGTGTTAGGGACAAGATGTCAATGGCGTTTTTAAAACAAACATTGACCTAAAAACAAACATTAAACCTGTATATAGGAGGGACTAGCGCCCCTAAAAAATACAGATGCCTCATTGGCTGCTGCAGTTCGTTGGAGCGACGTGTCTCCAACGGGAGGAGGAAGTCAGGCGGAAGTGCTGAAGGCATGCAGCGTCGCTGCCACTCAAGTGACTGCTGGCCAATCACAGCACGTCTTTTCCGGGACTTCCGTTTACATTGCCAAAGCAAGTGGCGCTGGGAAAGAGGGAGTCGCACCTCTGATTGGCCTACCGGACGTCCCCATCCGTTACGTACCCGGAAGCTTGGCAGGCTTCCGCTTTGCTTCCGCTATGCTTCGCAAGGAATCTCGGGAAAGCTTTCCTCCATGTTGCCTTCCCACGAGATACAGACGCCCCAGAGCCGAAAGAGGAACATCATTTATATGTCTATGAGGCTGAGTGTCAGGCTACCTATCTCTCTCTCTCTCGCTGTGTGTGTAAAAAACGGATGCTTACTGGTTCAAAATGGAACCTCTTCTTAGGAATGATATCATCTGATAATAAATAGGTATAGGCCTACATGGGTTTCTAATAGCACTTTGTGAGAGTGCCGTGGGTAACATTAGATGACTCAGCTCTTCAAATCACTGTCCTCTCCCTGACTCTTCTCTTAACCACTTAAACCTCTCCATACTGAGTAACACAGACCTGAGTTTGCATTGTTGTACACACAGTCGCTGTTGTGTGTACACCCCTCTACACCGAATGAACACGTCCTGGCAAAACTTCCCACCGGAATAGGGATGCAAGTGCTCAAGAGGTTAAAGGAGAATTCCATACTAAAAGGCTTTCTTTGTAGTTGTTATGTCCCCACCAAAGAGGTCCAGGTGTTATTTTGTGCAAAAGCTCCTTATTGGCTATTTCCCCTACCATAAGCCCTAAATGAATTGCATTGAATTGAATGGGGCTATGGGGTGTTGTGCTAATTCGCTTATTTCCATCGCTCAAAATTATTATTTTTGTGTATATATCCTCTCTTCATAATCTAAATAATATCCCAAGCGGCACACTTTACTACTTATTTCGATGGAAATAAGCGAATTAGCACAACACCCCATAGCCCCATTCAATTCCCATTCAATGCAATTCATTGAGGGCTTATGGTAGGGGAAATAGCCAATAAGGAGTTTTTGCACAAAAAAACACCTGGACCTCTTTGGTGGGGACGTAACGACTACAAAGAAAGGTAAGAAAGGTAAGAAAGCCTTCTAGCATGGAATTCTCCTTTAATACAGTAGGCTACTTTGTTATACAAACAATAGCAGCAATAGCTGAGCTACAAGCGATTCTTCTATTTTATCTAAAGTTTCTGGCTGCATTTATTTATTTATTTAACTTTGACAACCTTTTTGCATTTCATCTCCCTGATAATGACATGGACAAAAACAAATCGTAACGTATGGTTTTAAAGTGGTCAAAAGGGATTTAAATGCCCTTCCTAAATCCAGAAACATAAATACATAATCCACTATTTCCCTAATCCTGTGCAGATGCATGCACTATAGGCTACTGTAGCTGCACGTTCAACACACACATTAAAACACTTGTATAAGCAGGACGCGAGAGCTCATACTATATACCGCACGCATACGCACGCACGCACGCACACACACACGCACACACACACACACACACACACACACACACACACACACACACACACACACACACACACACACACACACACACACACACACACACACACACACACACACACACACACACACAGGTGTGTGGCGTACTGCTGATAACCTGCAAAAAATTAACTGTCACTGTACGACAATCATTCTCCCTTTATACAGCCATCTTTGTGGCTGCTAGAGATTGAAGAGGATTTATTGTGCGCACACGCACGTGCGTGTGTGTGAGAGAGAGTGAATGAGTGTGATTGTGAGTGAGCTGAATCCTCAGAACTGGTCTCTGGACCTCGCGGAAATCCACTCATTTCATTGTGGCCTTTTCATCCCTCTGTGTCAGTTTTCAAACGGAACAAAAAATGAATGGGTTGTCAATCAGCCTTACCATATACTGTGACTGCGGCGCTGCCTTCACAGCAGCGATTAACCCATTCAGGCCTGACGTCAAAATTAAAAACATTTCTTTCTAAATCATGACAATTTTCGGAAAGATTTGAGGCACATTTTAACGATTTTTCAAAAATAGCAGATCTACAAGTTCATAGCGCGCCACCGAGTGGCGCGCTATGAACTTGTAGGTCTGCTATTTTTGAAAAATGAGCTTGTAGATCAGCTATTTTTCAATAGCTAAATTATAACATAATGTTTAAAACGCTAACGTGACATGGATGCATTCCAGGTCTCAATGGATTAAAAGCTATAAAACGGCCAAGTGTGGTCAGCTATATGCTGTAGCTGTAGCCTACACTGTTCTGTATTTTTACTTACTTTACTTTATTTGTTTATTTCAGTGCTACTACCCTGCTTAGTTTATCTGCGGCCCCTCATGCAGTCACACCAATACAAATAGCATTAGTTATTTTCAACAAGATTGTAGGTATTGTATCGTTTGTTCCAAGAGAAAGTGATGGAGTATTCACACTTATTTATGTAATAATCTGTTCATTATATGTTCTCTTCACTTTTTGTGAATGAAGACTAACTATTAATCACAATGTTTTTGTTCATTGAGGTTTAGCATTATAGATGGAAATGTGGCTTTTTACTGTGTGTTTCCTTGATTTTTAGATTAGTCCTACTAATCTATTAGACTACAGGACTATCTATATATATTTGTAAACTTTTCAAAATAATACCGTAATATAAGCTTGCGGCCCTTGGTGGACTTTTGGAATTTTGCTGAGTGACCCCTGACCCCGTGCACGCTCACGGATATGTGCATGCATGCGCACGGACACAAAAGCTGCTGTCTAGCGCTGATTCCTAAACAATCATCTATCTAAAATGATGATGTTTTAGTAATGTTGTCCCTGCTGTCGAAGAGGTTAAAGAAATCACAGATGGAGGCTTTAAAAAACCTCTTAAACCCCAGGGGGGTCCAGGAGGTAAAATCAAAAATCTCGGAGTTGGAACCTGAGACCTTGACCAGCCCCATTTACCCGCTGAGAGCGGTTCATGAGGTGGAGTTGGAACCTGAGACCTTGACCAGCCCCATTTACCCGCTGAGAGCGGTTCATGAGGTGGAGTTGGAACCTGAGACCTTGACCAGCCCCATTGACCCGCTGAGAGCGGTTCATGAGGTGGAACCTGAGACCTTGACCAGCCCCATTTACCCGCTGAGAGACCTGAGAACCTGAGACCTTGACCAGCCCCATTTACCCGCTGAGAGCGGTTCATGAGGTGGACAGCCGCTGCCCCCGCCGGCGGGGGATTGGGGCTTAACCCATTCAGGCCTGATGTCGAAATAAAAAAAACGTTCGCTCTGAAAGAATATATATATTCAAAGATTTGTGCCGCATTTTTACGATTTTTCAAAAATAGCAGACCTACAAGTTCATAGCGCGCCACTCGGTGGCGCGCTATGAGCTTGTAGATCTGCTATTTTTCAATAGCTAAAGTATAACATAATGCTTAGTTAAAACACCAAAAGGGGTTCTCGCCCAGAATGGGTTTAAAGCTATAATATGACACACATGCGTCCTCAGGTCTAAATGGGTTAAGAGGTTTTGCTTTCATATGAGATATCTGACCGAGACTGTTACAGATTTTATGGAAGATGCTTCCGAACATATTGCTAGTTTGACCACATTAAATGCTCTAAAATATTAACCGAAAATAGACAATCTACAAGCTCTCAATGCGAGACGCATTGAGAGCATGTTTTCGCCGTGCAACATGCCTTCAAAGAAGACTGAAATCAGACTGATAACTTTAATCCACGAGTTTTATAAAGCTGCCGTCGTCATTATTTACTTATTATTTATTATCACTGCTGCATTGTCTCCAGGAAGACTATCAATTCCTGTACAAAGATGTAACCTTGATCACTGCTAGGATTCATTGCTATTCACTGCTAAATTCATTCATGAGCCCCCACTGCCAGACTCTTACCGTATTTTAGATCATCTGCGGATGTGTCTATGTGTGGGGCGGTTTTCTTATAAGATGCCCAAAAAACAGGGTCGACCCTCCATGGACTATAGTCCATCCGTATACGGGAGGATCTCTTTTTTTTTTTTTTCATCAAAGTTTTTTAATGATTTTACAATAAAGCATACAAAATACACATGACTTACACAAAAGAAAGAGACAAGAAAAACAACGGGAGGATCTCTTGTAATTAACGCTGGGCGAAAAACAAAGTGACTGTAGTGGATTATCACGGTCACTTTCCGGTTCCCGCTATAGGCCAGATCCGGCTACATCCGGCTATTTCCGTATCCGGAGATTTTGATCTACATCCGGGTCAATCGATGTTTATGTTCACGAAAGGAGAAGAATGGAGTCCGTGGATTACTATAGTGACTATAGTAATCTATTACTATAGTGACTATAGTAATCCTATAGACTATAGGATTACTATAGTGACTATAGTAATCCTATAGACTATAGGATTACTATAGTGACTATAGTAATCCACGGACACGGATTACTATAGTGACTATAGTAATCCACGGACACGGATTACTATAGTGACTATAGTAACCCACAGACTCCATTCTTCTCCTTTCGTGAATATATACTGTCATGACCAAAATGTGGACGCCAGGACGACAGGAGTGGTTATAAGGTTCAGAGATGTTACAGTCACTCTTATTTTGTGGCCTCTTATTACCGCACCCCCAAATGTCCCATGAAAGTGTCACTTGTGTCTTTGTAATAAACATAGCTGAGAAGTGGCCTTTCATCCCTAGTTGAAGGTGACAGTTTATTCTCCCTCTCTCTCGCCCTAATTGTGGTGTGTGTGTGTGTGTGTGTGTGAGCGTGCGTGCGTGCGTGCGTGCGTGCGTGCGTGCGTGCGTGCGTGCGTGCGATTCTATTTAATGTTCTCTCTATATTTCTGGCTGCACTTCATGGATAAGGCACAACAAACAGCCCAATATCTTTTTAAAGTGACTCCAGAGAGACTTTGAAACACACACAGACACAGGCACGCACGCACGCACACACGCACACGCACACACACAGAGAATCACAGAGGCGAAATGAAAGGCCTTGTAGGGTGTCATCAGAGTTTCTTTCTGCCATGTCATTCCGCAATATCTGTCTGGCATGACAGTCACAAGTGAAGGTTCTTTTTTTCTTCTTCTAGTGTGTTAGCAAACTGGCCTCCATCTATCCTGTCTGTCCACCCGTTCCCTCCCGCTAATCTCCCCATGCCTGGCCTCCATCTATCCTGTCTGTCCACCCGTCCCTCCCTCTGGCCTCCATCTATCCTGTCTGTCCACCCGTCCCTCCCTCTGGCCTCCATCTATCCTGTCTGTCCACCCGTCCCTCCCTCTGGCCTCCATCTATCCTGTCTGTCCACCCGTCCCTCCCTCTAATCTCCCCATGCCTGGCCTCCATCTATCCTGTCTGTCCACCCGCCCCTCCCTCTAATCTCCCCAAACTGGCCTCCATCTATCCTGTCTGTCCACCCGCCCCTCCCTCTAATCTCCCCAAACTGGCCTCCATCTATCCTGTCTGTCCACCCGTCCCTCCCTCTAATCTCCCCAAACTGGCCTCCATCTATCCTGTCTGTCCACCCGTCCCTCCCTCTAATCTCCCCAAACTGGCCTCCATCTATCCTGTCTGTCCACCCGCCCCTCCCTCTAATCTCCCCAAACTGGCCTCCATCTATCCTGTCTGTCCACCCGCCCCTCCCTCTAATCTCCCCAAACTGGCCTCCATCTATCCTGTCTGTCCACCCGTCCCTCCATCTATCCTGTCTGTCCACCCGCCCCTCCCTCTAATCTCCCCAAACTGGCCTCCATCTATCCTGTCTGTCCACCCGCCCCTCCCTCTAATCTCCCCAAACTGGCCTCCATCTATCCTGTCTGTCCACCCGCCCCTCCCTCTAATCTCCCCAAACTGGCCTCCATCTATCCTGTCTGTCCACCCGCCCCTCCCTCTAATCTCCCCAAACTGGCCTCCATCTATCCTGTCTGTCCACCCGCCCCTCCCTCTAATCTCCTCCATGTTTTTATCCCTCCCTTTCCATGTCACACATTCAAATGTGTTCCTGTCGTTCCTGTTAAGTTGCTTTCAGACGGGCATCGATTAATGCAGACGTGGTCGCCCTGGATCAACGACAGCTCTGCTCCAGGTCTGCTCAAGAGGGGCACGACAACGCAAGCGTGAAAAAAACAAAAAACAAATCCAGGTCTAGTCAGTCGCGGGTGTGTGCACGAAACGAGCATGCACGCGCGACAATTTCACGGTTCCACGCCCACGTGAATACGCTTGCGTTGTCACCCCTCGACTTCTCCGCGCGTCCAGAAAAAAAAAAGCGCAGGTCTCATTGAAAATGTACTATAGGCGCGTTAATCGCTCCTCATCTGAAAGGACCTTATTACTGCGGCACCAGTAATGCACACAGACACGCACACACACAGACACTCTGCACACAGACACTCTGCACACAGACACGCACACACACAGACACTCTGCACACAGACACTCTGCACACAGACACGCACACACACAGACACTCTGCACACAGACACGCACACACACAGACACTCTGCACACAGACACTCTGCACACAGACACTCTGCACACAGACACTCTGCACACAGACACTCTGCACACAGACACGCACGCACATTGCATGTCCAGTTGAAGGAGCTGAATTGGCCGTGGTCATGGCGGCGAGGAACAAAATGTGGAACAAAATCTGCGGTACAACTTCAACTTCTCACCTCCATAATAATGGATTGCATTTTTATAGCGCTTTTCTATGAACTACGTGCCACTGCCTACTCAAAGCGCTTACAATGGTCCATTCATTTATACATTGGGAGTATCACATGTAGGCGTGCGTGCGTGCGTGTGTTCAGGCAAGAAAAGGTAGGAGGGCTCCCCATAGAAAAGACCTAATTTCAAGGCCTCATCTGTCGATATTACCGCTACAAATCAGACATCCCACACTGCTGAGAACAGCACAGTAGCCACAACGCGTGCACACACACACACACACACACACACACACACACACACACACACACACACACACACACACACACACACACACACACACACACACACACACTCCTCATTGACTATAAGGAAAGTTTTTCTACAGAAGTTGCTGATGTGAGATTAAACTCCATCGCCATTCAATGTTATTACACTATTGTTACAATATGCTCTTAAGCCTTCGCTACATCCTTTGATATGTGACAGTGGTTGTGTGTTCACTTTCTGTATGAGTGTGTGGCTGTGTGTGTGCTTGCTCATGTACTCTATATAGTGTACAAATCTGCAAGCTTGTGCATGCATTTAGGATTGTGTGCGCGCGCGTGTCTGTGTATTGTGTGTGTATTAGTGGGTTGCAGTATTTGTGTACTTGTCTGGTGAGTCAGCGAAACGGTTTGCATTATCCGTGACTTATTTCTTTGGATGGGAACAACAAATGCTTTAAGCTTCACCACCATCTTTCTGTTATGGGCAGCACAAAGCCCTTTTTTAACATTACTGTACATTTTTTAGACAATGTTTCTTTCAAAACTGGCATATTGCAATTTCCACTAAAAATACTTAAATTGTAATTTGCAATTTTTTAAAACTCCTTTTGCAAAGCACTTTGTAACTTTATCCAAATATTTCACATCAAAGGCTAGCTGGTGGCACATGTGTGTGACTAATACTGACTTTACAGTAGTTTTACATGGAAATGTCCCAACTCATTGTATCATTACTATAGTACTTCATATACATCTATATCTATTTAAATGCACCACGTCTCTGTGTACGTAGTACGTCTGTACGTCTGTAATCCACGTACCTCGAAAACCGTTCGCCCCACCGACTTCAAAGGCATTCCCACAGTGAGGTATCAGCACAAAAGCTCTGATCGTCCCTATATCTCCATATATGGAGCTGGCCTGTTCTGACATCACATAATGTTCTGACATCTGCATAGACTCCAAATTTGGGCATGCCTGACAAAGAACTCCATATGGGCATAAAAGGGACACAGACAATAGATACACATGCACGTCAATAAAGTATATAGGACGTAAGTGGTTAAAATATAGCCATACTCTTTTTCTATTGTTTTACAAGATTCTAAAGCTTTTGAATATTTGTGTATACTAGGGATGGGTATGAAAAGTCAACTAGTCAAGTAGCCAATGTGGAGCACTGACCACAAGCTGACAGTTACGCAGCTATAAGCACCTTGCAACACTTTGTGGTATTTGTGATATTGATTGCACTGATATTGATTCATTGCACCTCTGCAATCAGCGCTCTACTCTGCGAGTCTCATTGCAGCGGAGACGGAGCAAATTGTGTTTTTCCTCAATTTGACCTGAGAAACTCATACCTTAACCCATTTACCGCTACCATTATTTAATCCCTCCGTTGCGTCCTGCCAGGGTTTTATCGTGCGTGACACTTACTTTGAAGAGCCAAATATCCGTAATCGCATTTTACTATGAAACCATTCCGTGTGTGTTGACGAAGCTGGTGCTTGTTCTCTCGGTCGGTGGTGGAAAAAGTGGACCGCGAGTATCACAGCGCCTGCTACAGGCCGTTGAAAACGCTTGTCTGGGACAAAGCGACCCCTGCAATGTCGCTTCTGTGAGATAAAGCCGTCTGAAAACAGAGCCGGCAATGTAAGTGGATGCGCGCGCATTTTCAAAATGGCCGCGCCCATTGGGTCAGAAGCATAACAAAGCTAACGGACGGTAGATTTCGATACGATCGTATTAAAACATGCATTAATGAATACATCGCTGTTAAAACGGCTTTTCCGTTTGTGGCAGGCTACAAGATTCTACGTGTTAATATTCCTATGTTCCTGGCGGGCAAACGATTAATTTACAAGAGGCTTGATAGCAGTAATTGGTGACTGGTGAGGGTAGGTACCCTCACCAAAAACATGCAGTAAACCTGGTCTCTAAACTGCCTCCCTGGCTAGCCTGATGGAGGGGAAAGGAACTGGTTGGAATAACGTCTTCCTTTCCGTGCGCTACGTCCAACCGGTGAAACTCCCCATCGTTAGGCGAAAAGAAGCAGCTTGGACTCCTCATGCATTCAAGACAATTATTGACAATGGGTGAAAAAATGGGTTATAAATAAATTGAAACATTGGATGGTGGGGCGGCCTGACAGCTAGGAGCCTGCTCAGTGCTCAGGGAGTGTCTGCCAATTCACTGGAGTGTCTACTTTCAACCCTTTTCATGTCAAGGACCATTCATTATTCTGCATTTAAGACATTAGCCATGGACCACCATTTGATGAAATTTCAGAACCAAAACTTGTCTTAGAATGTTTTATTGTCGTTGAATAAGATGTTGTCCACAATTCCTCTAATTGTGTAGACTTCTTGTACAATAAGTAATGCAGATGTTTAACAATAATTTAACTCTTGAGAGCGTAAAATGAAACCAAATGGACCCATTTGGGTAAGGGTTTCATGTTACGCTCTCAAGAGTTAAGATCTACAAGGGTCCATTTGGTTACCAACTCTCCATCAAGTTTAACTCTGGAACCACCTGAAACCCCCTCAAGGACCACTGGTTGTTTAGATAAGTTGATATTGGCGAAACTAACAAAGTAGTTTTAAGGACAGTATAGTATAAGTATAAGGACAAGAAAGCCTTGACTGGGGGTTTCTCCCCAGTCCCCACTGCATTTTATGGTCCCTTGAGGGAGGGATATAATCGCTTTTATACAGTTGGGTGCCACCGATATTGTCCCTTATCATTTGACCCATTTAGGCCTGACCTAATTTTTTTTTAAAATCCTTCTAAATCCTCCAGTTTTCTGAAATAAATATTTTCACGATTTTTCAAAAATAGCAGACCTACAAGCTCGTAGCGCGCCACTCGGTGGCGCGCTATGAGCTTGTAGATCTGCTATTTTTCAATAGCTAAATTATAACATAATGTTTAAAACACCAAAAGGGGTTCCCGCCCAAAATGGGTTAACTGTCCTTTTGCGCAGATCACGCAAACCTCAGCAAAAAGAAAAGGACAATATCGATGGCCTCCAACTGTAGCTTGGCTGGTGAGCTCCGGCTATTTTCACTAGTTTGGAGATTTCTCTCTTTGGTCTCGAGCTAAAACGTTTGTGAACCACTGCTGCCTTGATCCCGCCTCTAGCTGCCGCTGATTGGCCAGGCCGTTTTGTGGCCGGGCATCAAGTCTGCCTGAGAGTTCCCAGATGGGAGCAGGAGGGGGGAACCCAGTGTACTCTCTGCTGCCCCATCTGGCGGAGTCAGGTTAATAGACCAGTGGTTCTCGACCAGTGATCCGTCCCAGGATCACTGGTCGAGAACCACTGGTCTATTAACATAAGTGGTCGATGAGGGGGTTCCAGATGGTCCCCAGCTAAATGACGGAGAGTTGGTAACCAAATGGACTCTTATAGATCTTTAACTCTTGAGAGCGTAAAATGAAACTAAAATGGACCCGTAAGGGTCCATTTTAGTTTCATTTTACGCGCTCAAGAGTTACATCTGCACTACTTCATTTACAAGAATTCTACACAATTAGAGAATGTAAAGCATTCTATTTTGATCGACGTTTGCCAAAAGCATGGAATTGTAGACAAAATCTTATCCAACGAAAACGGAACATACGAACATACGTTAGGCTAAATCCCATCACATGGTGGTCCATGGCTCAAATGCAGAATAAATAATGGGCCTTGATGTGAAAAGGGTTGAAACCCACTGCTGCTACTGCTCCTCTGGGTGATTGCTTGGGTTCAGAGACAGGTCAGGGTCTTTCACACCTGAGCATGGGTAATAATCTAGGGCTCTCCATCCACTACACACGCTCCTTCCCAGCACTCATTTTATGTGACAGTATTCTAATGTGCCATATACTCTCGTGGGACATGTGCCACTTAGATACGATACGAAAATAATCACGTTAATTCACATACGGTTGGACTATTATTAAGAACAGACTGATGCACAGAGGAAAAAATACACATTACATTCATACAGGTCCAAGGTTCAGGGGTTTCTTATTGTTGCATCTTGAGACATGAGAGGTCTGGTTCCTCAGATAATGTAACATCGTCGTCATTATCATCATTGTTAATAAACATTATGTACGAGCACAAGGACGATCATGAAAAAGGAACAATGGAGAATAGCTGCAATATTGCATAATGCATTCAGACTGATTTTGTCCTGTATTGGTTGAAATATGGATGGATAAACACAGTTTCTCTCTCTCTCTCTCATATACTGTACACGCATGCACGCACGCACGCACGCACGCACGCACGCACGCACGCACACACACACATTTATGTACACGGGTCACGTCTATGCCTCTAAAAACACAGTATACTCTAAACAGAATAATTCATTGGTTGCAGTGTGTTGTAAAAGCATTGCATGTTGTTGACAGAAGCGTGTGATACAAAGTGAAGGCCACGCACACAATACACACTGCATGCAGTACACTGCACTACAGCAAAATATGGACTAAAAGCGTTCTGAAAAGCGACAAAATTGCAAGTGCGTGTGTGCGTGCGTGCGCGCGCGTGTGCGTGCGTGCGCGCGCGTGTGCGTGCGTGCGTGTGCGTGTACGCACGGTTACAAAAGTTTTGTGGTGCTTGGATGAATGTGTCTGTGAGATACAAGTGTCCATTAGATGTGGATATATGTTTGTGCGCGCATGCATAATGTACATGGCCTCTGTCTGTGAAAAGGTTGAATTATTCCTTTCTTTTGTTACGCCTTCCATGTTCAAACGACAAATACAGCGGATGTCTTCCTTGATTGTTAACCGTTGAGCGCAGTAGGGAATGACATTTTGGAAGTGGGGCATTGGAAGTACTTGTGACGATAGTTTGGCGAAACCATAGCTTGAATATAAATGTAGACGGCTTGTATTTTCTATTTGACAGACTATAGGGTTAGGTTTACAGGTGACAGAAAGAGGGTAATGTCCTGTCAGGGTAGTGTTCTGTCTCTGTCTCTTTAAACCGGCTTTTATTACGCACGGCTGGATATTACGCAATACATACATGAATTATACGGTATGCAAACATCAAAAGAAAATAATGGAATACACAGAAACACAACCACTCAGCCACAAAACCCAGATCAGAAAGCTAAGAGCAGCGAAGTGCATCATCATTCCCAGACCCCCACTGTACACAATACCCCCTTAATGCCCACTTTACACAAAAAGCTTCCAGATCATCCACCATCTTCAAGTAGGCATGTTCAACCCTGAGTCGTGCCTTTACCAGTCCAGTCAGTATGAGCACAGAGTCCACACAGCCCACCTCCTGAGCCCAATTCCTTCGACTGCGGTTGCAGACAGAAAATGTATGAATACCTTTTTTCCTAACTGCATACTTGGGCCCAAACATGAAAAGCTGAGACGAAAAAACTTCCACCAACACCAGACCAAGCCCCATAGCAAGTCAAACATCCACAACAACCTGGGACACATGAGCAAATAAATGAAAGGGGATTTTTTTTTGGGTCTGGGAACAAAATAGACAGCCATCCCCATGATCATCAGGATCAATGTGTGCCTTGTCTGTTCATGGCTATCGCCCCATGGAGAGAGAGAGAGAGAGAGAGGGGAGAGAGAGAGAGAGAGAGAGAGAGAGAGAGAGAGAGAGAGAGAGAGAGAGAGAGAGAGAGAGAGAGAGAGAGAGAGAGAGAGAGAGAGAGAGAGAGAGAGAGAGAGAGAGAGAGAGAGAGAGAGAGAGAGAGAGAGAGAGAGAGAGAGAGAGAGTGCATTGAAACAGAGGCTGGTGGTTCAACTGTAGTGGCAGGGACTATTTTCCTCAGGAGCAGCTCGATGTCTCTGGCCCCAATCAGCCCTGCGTCTCCAGCATTCCCTGGTCCATGGAGAGAGTCAGAGACAGAGAGTGGAGAGGATCGAGTATGCCTGGGCGGCCGGCAGACTTCTTCTTGGAATTGATTTGGCTAAGTGGCCATTTATTTTAATTAGCTAATGAATAAACTGGTTGTATATGGAACCAGAGTCATTTGACTTGATCACGTTTAGAGAACAAGCCAGTACAGCCGACTGTCCTGGAGAGTAAAGCGTTATTCGTAGTCTGGATTTTCGGTGGTGAGGTGACCACCGATCTACAACATGACGTCACGAGCCGCGGTGAAGAGCAAACCACCGCCACCGCCCCAGCCCTTCTCTCTGTTTTTACTCACCACCGCTCAACGTTATTTCAGCTCCGGTGGTCACCTCACCACCGGAGCGGTGGTCTCCTCACCACCGGAGCGGTGGTCACCTCACCACCGAAAATCCAGACTATGAAAGAGCCTTAACCGGTTACCTTTATAATGAGGCACAGCAAGACAAGGTAACAGAAATACGGAGAAAATAGCAAAAAAATAAGTGTGCCTGGGATGTTATTATTATAATATAATATGTTCAACAGTATGTCATTAAATACAATAATACATAGTGTTGTTTTACTTATTTTGTATACATTCTCTAGTATGTACATAACGGTACTTTTTGTGTAACGGTATAATGTTTCCGCGTTTAGATATTCAGAACTCAGGAGGGTATTCTGTAAATATATCTTTTGCTGCTATTGGTGTTGTTGCTGATAACATATTGTATGTATTGTTGATGAATTGAGTACAATGAACCATAATGGAAACAAGCCCCTCACTTCAGGGCTTTTGTTTTACTGTACTGAACGTTTTGGAAAGATTTATTTTCACTTTTTTTATTTTTACACACCCCTGGCCTTGTGTTACCATACTTGTAGTACAGTCAACTCTAGATGATTGAGTCCCTGGTGAGTTGTTCTCCTGGCATTCTCTTTGTTCCTATCATACCGCCGGCTCTCTTTTCACTTCTCTCTTTTCAGCCCATGAATATTTATTATCAGCATAAACGCCGCAAATCTTATTACCGCGAATCGGAACGCGGGGAACCGTTTGTGTTGAAGAAGTGAGTCATCATCTCACCGATGGGCATGTCGTATACCGTGACCAAAGCACAAAGCCCGTATAGCAGATGAACCCTTTAAGACCGGGAGAGCATCTTTGTCATTTTACATTTTAGCTATACAACATTTTTGGCTATACGTTTGGATATTAAAGAATCTGGAAAATGTTCCCCCAGAGTTTAATAGTGTCGAAGTGTCCTTGAGCAAGACTCTGAACCCCTAATTTCTCCCGATGTGTAGGTTGGAGCCTTGCATGGTTGTGCTAATGTGTGTGTGAATGGGTGAATGTTTTTTGTAATGCACAATCTTATGTAAAGCGCCTTGGCTAAAGGCGCTATATAAATGCACCATTTACCATTACTAGAGCGGTGCCCGTGGGGCCTCTACAGCAGTGCCTGTTGGGCACTGGCATACTTGGAACGATGCAAGTTGGAAATGCATGCCCCCCCCACCGGCCACTGCGGCGAACGGTTCTGGAGTTACGTAGATTACACACAGACAGAGACATTTATAGATAGATGAATCACCAGCATCCTGGATGGCTTGACTCTAGGCTTAAAATAATTGATATCAATATTTTTGTAAATCTCTATGGGAAAATTGAATAGCAGATGTTTCAGTGGTGCCAGAAAACCACGCCCACTGCTATGCCCTATAGCCTATACAGTAGCAACACACTGTAGTGTTTTTTGAGTGGTGTAAACCACTCCTACAACTGGCTTTGTTAGTCTGTCTGTGCTCAAAAAATGAGCATGGTTGCTATGTTCACCCAGTTCACCCCGGTGTGATTTCATTACGTCAGACATGATTTCATTACGTCAGACAGGCTATATAAGACCTTACACCACTCAGTTCACACGGGTGTGATTTTTTTTTAACTGTTAGGATTTGGAAGACATTTTGTGGAATTGGCCTCGGGTCTTTATGGCTTAAGATACGCGTCGGTGCCTCACATAACACGGCGGCCATGACAGCCACATGAACCACACAGAGAGCCATGCAGGCAGCTGTAGAGCCTGCAGGGTCTCTGAGCCAGGTCACATGACCAGGTCACATGACCAGGTCACATGACCCCGTCGGACACAATGGATACTGTAGCTTCCACATCTGCTCCCTTCAGTGCTGGAAAAAGTACTCACATGTACTTCAGTCAAAGTATCAATACTGCGATGTAGAAATACTCTGTTACGAGTAAAAGTCCAGGTAAGAATAAGATATGATAAGAAGTAAGATTCATTAAGATAAGAATTCAAAATGTACTTGAGTTATTTTCAAATGGCTGAGTTTTCGCATAAATGTAGTGGAGTAAAAGTACAACCTGCCTCTGAGATGTAGCGGAGTAGAAGTAAAAGGAATTGGAAATTGGAAATAATCCAGTATAGTACAAATACCTACAAATGTACTGAGTTACTTTCCACCACTGGTAATTGTGGACACAATGGCTAATGTATCTTTGACATCTGCTCCCTTCACATACATGTACATACAGTAGGCTAGTAGCTGTCTCTGGCTCCAGTCTAAACAGGAGCCAAAATGGCCAGAAAGGTCCAACATGAATCACAACCCCAAATATGGCAACAGACAAGATAAGGCTGGTCGGTGGTTAGATAGTTAATGCTGTCACAATTATATTACATACAAACATTATCGCAATTATTTTTGCAACGTCATAATTGTTTTGATGTTGAAAAATGATCATACATAAAATAGTGTAAATAGCATATCACATTGTGACACCTATAGCTCAATACAAATAACTGTGTTTCTCAATCCCCAAAAAATAATACAAGTAAAATGCCATGATCGTATAACAGCTCTAGTTCAGTATTCTGTAATCCAAACGTCACAGGTTTGATTCTGAGCCAAATGTCTGTGAGGAAAGCAAATGCTTTACATACACATTATGTATAGAAACACTCTCTCACTTTCATTATCTCTGGATAACAGGCTCAGCCAAATAACTGTGGAATGTGTCAATGGACATTACTGTTACACTGGCACCAGAGGATGGGAAGGAGCTGGTGGAAAGGAACAGAAAGTCTTGCTGCATGGTTGAGTGGACCAGCAGATGCAGTGCTTATTCTAATATAGGAATTATCCCAATATATATTCTAATGGACTGCCTGGCTCAGATGGTACTGAGAACTAGAGATTGTATACCAGGATTGAATAGTATAGGGTGGGACGATATGGGTACAACCACGATATGATATCTGTAGCGATATTAGTCCCTCGATAATGATAATATCACGATATTCGATATATTGCGATATTCAATATAAATTGCAAGAGATTTCATCAACGATATATCATGGTATCTGTAACGGAAAATGAAAAAAGAATACCATAAAGGCCAAAAATCTGGAATTATGTATTTATTCCAAAATCTTACAAGATTTGGGTCACAAACTGGCCAATAAGTACATGAATCTTGCCTCCTCCAAACAGTAAAACACTGACTGCAACTTGTCTGTCCACAACAATGGGTACTACTAGTACTAATCAATGCATCACTAAAATATGTTATAGTGATGGATTATCTATAGTAATGTTGGGCCCATTTTATTTCATCAACACCCCTGTTGAATAGGTGATTTAGGGAAGTGCTGGTGGGGGGAGGAATTATGGCCTTACAAGTATTTGAGCAATATTAGTGATTGTGTTTTGCATACCCTTCATGTTCGTTAGATTAATCAATCATGTGTTTATAAGACACAGAGTTGGCGTGGCTTCTCTGTGCAATGTAAAACTCTTCAGTTAATTGGCAGATACTAGTTGGCTTGAATCCTCCTGCCTACATCTTACTGCGTCTGGGTATATTTGTGTTCATTTTGCAATGGTCTATTACAGTCCCTATACAGTACGGTCCCTACAGCCCGACAGCATTTTAAAGCCTATAATGATGTGTTAACATGAGCTTAACGTTTTACATTTATATGTTGCCTTTGGAACTTGGCCTAAATGGTAAATGGTGCATTTATATATAGCGCCTTTATCCAAGGCGCTTTACATAGATTGTGCATCAATTCACCCATTCACACACCGACGGCGGCGGAAACCATGCAGGGCACTAGCCAGCACATCAGGAGCAATGTGGGGTTCAGTGTCTTGCTCAAGGACACTTCAATGCTGACTCTGGGGGAGCCCGGGTTCGAACAGGCAACCTTGTGGTTACCATCCAGCCACTCTACCCCTGAGCCACCGCCGCCACCCTGGCCTGGCGTGTCGTTTGCTGTATGCTGCATGAGCTGAGCTGTGATTGTCGTAGCAGCATCCGCTGAGCTGTAAATGGCCTACTTGTTTGTGGACAGGGATACTGTCTGAGATACATAGAGACAGAGACAGACATGTAGAGAGATGTAGACAAACCTAGACGCCTAGAGCCTTACGGCAATACGGTGTCAAAACAAAACAGTCTTGTAGATGAAGACACGCTGCTGATCAAGGCAGAGAAGTCAAGACAGGCGTCATTGCAACAGTATGTGTGGGCCTTTTAGCATAGAATTTTAGACAGCTCTTTCCCTTTTATATATCAGGTAGTACAGTGAGTGTCATACGAGACACTTGGAACATTTCCCGCTGTCATTTACTTGACATATCTTGTCAAGTAGGGGGGGGGGGGGGGGGGATCACAGAAGCCAGAAGTTGAAGCTCATGAAATTATTATTTTTTGTTTGGCAATGTTGGCCATACACATGTAGCCTTGTACTGTATGTTTTGCTGGGTAATTTAAAGTTAATTATAGGCTAATATAGAGCATCATTGATAAAATAAAAATGTAATAAAAATAAACCTTGTAATCCTTAGAACATGCACAGTTGTGTCTTTATGGGCAGAGTGCTAAATGCTTTCATCCATGCTAGAAACCATTTGACATACAGTAAGTCAATGTGGAGCTTAAAGATACAGTAGTAATTGCTAATTAAACAATGGCACACAGTTCCATTTCGGGATTCAAAACAAGACAAAGTAATACTGTGTTCCTGCCTTCATATCGCCAGTATATTCTGCAAAACAGACGCGAATCAAGCTTTATGAGGAGAATAAGGGGGGGAGGAGAGGGGGGGGGGCAGGAGGGAATTGGAGAAGCTTAAAGGGAGAGGGAACAGGGAGACAGACTGCAAAGAGCAGATGGTTTCAGTGTTGTCGCCTAAAGCACTATGTCCATCACAGATCCTCACTACAGAGAGAGAGAGAGAGAGATAGAATGAGGCAGAAAGAATAAAGAAGGTAGCCTACTAACAGGAGTCACTGTCACTGCTCTTTTCTCAACTTTTTTTGTGAGGCAATTACAGTTGGGTGCCACCGATATTGTCCCTTATCATTTGACCCATTTAGGCCTGACCTCAAAATTTTGAAAAATCCTTCTAAATCCTCCAGTTTTCTGAAATAAATATTTTCACGATTTTTCAAAAATAGCAGACCTACAAGCTCGTAGCGCGCCACTCGGTGGCGCGCTATGAGCTTGTAGATCTGCTATTTTTCAATAGCTAAATTATAACAATGTTTAAAACACCAAAAGGGGTTCCCGCCCAAAGTGGGTTAACTGTCCTTTTGCGCAGATCACGCAAACCTCAGCAAAAAGAAAAGGACAATATCGATGGCCTCCAACTGTATGTCGCCATGTTGCTCAGGCCCCTTTTCCACCAATGGAACTTTATTGGTTCTAGAACTGGTGCCGACCGTTCTTGAAACCTTGGTGTTGTCACGGAACTTGTGGTTTTTGTTCCAGTTTCGCACCAACTTCTAGGGTTCGCAACCAATTCATTTTCAGTGGAAACACTCTGAACTGGTTCAATATTAGAGAATAGAGAGGGAAAAGGAACCGAATCGTTTCAACCCCAGTGTAAAGGGGGCCAGTGTAGCCCATGCAGTGACCATTGGAATTGAATGACTATAGTGGCCACTTTGTCGCTTGTTGTTGCTGCCGGTGTGAGCACATGCGCACGCTAGGGCATTAAGCAACTAGTCGACTAGTTTATTAGTCGACTAGTAAATCCACTAGTCGACCTTGTTGGTACTAGTTGACTAGTTGATAGTTGAGTTTTTTTTCCCCCGATTTTGTAGGCCTCAAGATCAGGTAGATTATAGTTATAGTCACCATGTACACAGTTTTTCAATGTACAAATATGTATTAAAAAAAAAAAGAAAACAATTCTTTTTTTTACATAATAGGTAGTTAAACAACTAGTCGACTAGTAAACTAGGCAACTAGTCAACTAGTAAAAATGACTAGAAGTGAATGCCCTAGCGCACGCACGCGCACACACGCGCGTGCCGTGCGCACACACACACACACACACACACACACACACACACACACACACACACACACACACACACACACATGTACAGTTGGCTAAATGAATATTGTCTGATGGATGGGTGTGCATACTGTGTAGTCCTGCCATCTGCTACAACAGCGAGCGAGACAGAGAGACTGGAGGACTCATGGTTCACTGAGTTTTAAGCCCATCACAGCATTCAGCTCACCTTCCGTACGCTCTGCTGACAACTGTGTGTGTGTGTGTGTGTGTGTGTTTGTGTGTGTGTGTGTGTGTGTGTGTGTGTGTGTGTGTGTGTGTGTGTGTGTGTGTGTGTGTGTGTGTGTGTGTGTGTGTGTGTGTGTGTGTGTGTGTGTGTGTGTGTGTGTGCGTGTGCGTGCGCAAACTGGATTTTCACTCACCTGAGCTGAAACATGAAGTTGAGTATGTGTGACACGATTTTTTTGGGCTACCCTAATTTGTAAAGTCAAGTGTTAATATTGTAACCGCGAGGTGGCGACGATGTTGCAATTAGCCGCTAACATGCCGATTTTGATCAAGCACCTCAATCTGAGAAAGGATTCGGAGAAAAAAGCGTTTTAAGATTGCTGTTTAATACAGAAGTCTATAATGGAATGATCATCTTGGTCATAGTACAGGAAATCTATGGAAAATACAGGATCAACCTCTAACTAATTGCAAAAAAAACGAACTCAGCTGATTTTGCATCTTCAATATATCCTGAATAACAGAAAAAAAGTTGCCTGGAATTGTCTGAGGGGAAAGTGTTGAAAATAGCCTGTACAGTGTGGCCACCATTGACATCCTATTATAAGGCAATATTTTCTAAATGTCCTTATGCTTTAAGTAGCATGTGACATATCAAACTAGGGGGTTTTCATGATGCTGAATCCATTCCAAGCATTAGTTTTGCATAAAAACACTAATTGGGCTAAATTTGGCCATAGCAACTTGCCCAAATGTGCTGACCTCATTACATTTTGGCAAGTTGCTATGGCCAAATTTAGCCCAATGAGTGTTTTTATGCAAAACTAATGCTTGGAATGGCTTCAGCATCATGACAACAACCTAGTTTGATATGTCACATGCTACTTAAAGCATAAGGAAATTTTGAAAATATTGCCTTATAATAGGATGTCAATGGTGGCCATACTGTACAGGCCATTTTCAACACTTTCCCCTCAGACAATTCCAGGCAACTTTCTTTCTGTTATTCAGGATATATTGAAGATACAAAATCAGTTGAGTTTGGTTTTTTTGCAATTAGTTAGAGGTCAAATTACATTATTACTGGACTATCAGGGCAACAGGGCCTGTTTACCGCTAGCTATAGCAACCCAATGCTAATGTACAGTATGTTGCATTACGACCGCAATCTATCATAAACAGTGTTGGGCAATATTACTCAAGAGAGTAACGGCCGGGCTCCACCGGGCGCGTCAGCGTCGCGTCAGTGTCGCGTCTCCGTCACCGTCAGGGAATGTTCCCTTTTTAATCAATGAAGGGTGGCTCCACTGCCCGCGTTGCGTTGCGTTGACGGAGACGCGACGCGTGCATTAAAATTGAACCGGTGCGTTTTTTGACGCACGCGACGGAGACGCAACGCGTCCGGTGGAGCCCTGGCGTTATACTCCTTTAAAAAAAGTAATTACTGACTTGGAATCAAGAGTAATATATTACATATTGTATAATATTAGATATTACTTTTGTGCCCCCCCTCCCCCCCACCCAAAAAAAGGGATAAAAAAAATTAAAATAAAATACTGTATATGGAATGTTTATTGTGAAAGATATACCAGTGAAAGATTATATTAAAAAAAACTAGAAAAAGTGCCCCTCGGGGCACAGGTCTCCACCAGGGCAGGTCAGGTTGTGGCTTCCTGGTGGCGCTTTAATAGGCCAATGTGAAAAGGGTGACATGACATTTCTTCTTATGCCTTGGATGGCAATCGGATGATTTGAGGCATTTTGTTCCAAAAATGTGTTTTGCAAAAATCCACCTATTGGTGGCGCTATAACAGGGCAATGTGAAAAGGGTGGGATATATTCCTCAGCCTAGTAGGAAGGTCTGTGAAAGATTTCACGTAAATTGCACGCTCCGTTCATGATTTGGGCTTTTTGTTCAAACCGGGCCAATCCTGCAAACACATGACTATAGAGACAGTGTGTAACGATTTGTGGGATTTTTGGACAGAATCTGGAGGAGTAATATTAAAAAAATGTGTTTTTCTCCTGGTGGTGCTATAACAGGCCGTTCTGGAGAATTTGGGGCCGAGGTTCATCGTTGGCTTCCAGGGAATGTGTGCAATTTGGCATTGGCCGTGTTAACGGTGCCGGAGATTAGCTGGTAACGGACGGACGGACGGACGCACACACACACGGACGGAGTGCAAAACATACTCTCTCCCCATGTCTTCGGCCTGGTGGAGACAATAACCTTTGTTTAATCAAAAAAGTTGCACAGCATAACTTTAAGAAGAAGCAGGTAGAGAGAGATCATGTTACTGAGTAGCAATGTCCAGAGAGGTGGAGATTGCATTTGAGAGCAGGTGAACAAGTCATCTGTGTGTTCCATCTTCATTTTGCGCCGCGCTGTCAGGTGTGTGTGTTCAAGGCCCTCTGTGAGCGATGACTCATGCCCTGGAAGATGGCTGGAGCGCCGCACGGCGCACGCTGTACAGGCACCGGCCAATCAGTCGGCTTGTCTGCAAATTACAGCTCAACGCGGTCACACAAACACACTTTTAGGTGTGCGTGCACACACACACACACACACACACACACACACACACACACACACACACACACACACACACACACACACACACACACAGATGTACTGTATGCACACACAGACACACAGAAATGACAGGAGGCTAGCCTGCTCTGCGTGCGTGCGTGCGTGCGTGCGTGCGTGCGTGCGTGCGTGCGTGCGTGTGTCTGACATAAATAGGACAGATTTGGGAACAGATGTTGGACATGAAACAAGTTGATTGGGATCAGCGTGTCAAATTGGGAACCAAATTGGTATCCCCAATGAGATTTTACTGAAGATTGGGATTTGGGTTATAGCATTAGGGGGGGGAGGGGGGTTTAAATGAGATTTTACTGAAGATTGGGATTTGGGTTATAGCATTAGGGGGGGGAGGGGGGTTTAAATGAGATTTTACTGAAGATTGGGATTCGGGTTATAGCATTAACAGGGAATTTAAGTCTAGACAAAGTCACAAAAAGTTAGCAAAAACAACGTGTGTGTGTGTGTGCGTGAGAGAGAGGGATATGCGAGGCAGCATTAGACGTACACCTCTGCCAGTACTGTCTGTCTGTCTTGCACCTTTAGTGTATGACACACCGCCTTAACCTTTCCCATCGCTGCTGAGTGTGTACCAGCTATGGTTGGGAGCAGTGGCGTGCACAGACATTTAGAGGGGCAGGTGCTCAAGTTAAAAAAGGGCACCTTGTGCAGCGCGTGGAACCGGCCGGTTGCCTTAATCCATTTTGGGCGGGAACCCCTTTTGGTGTTAGCATTATGTTATGCTTTAGCTATTGAAAAATAGCAGATCTACAAGCTCATAGCGCGCCACCGAGTGGCGCGCTACGAGCTTGTAGGTCTGCTATTTTTGAAAAATCAAAAAAAAAGAAGAAAAAAAAAGTTTTTTTCTCTTTTTTTTTCAAAAGGGCACATTGCCAAAAGGGCAGGGGGTGCTCTAGCACCCCCTAGTGTCTATCTGTGCACGCCACTGGTTGGGAGGTGTACCGTGTACAGTGTGTGTGCTTGCGTGTGTGGCGGTGCTGTACACCTACAGTATACCTACACGTATGTGTGTTTGTGTTTTTGGTTGTGCACAGACAGTGACACCATCTGTCACTGTCCATATGTTTATCTATTTGTATTGTGGATATCTATACTCACAACAGAACAAGGCTGTACTTACAGGCCTGGGCCGTGGCTCAGTGGTCCAGGCACCTTGGCTGGCAATCCAGTCTGGCAGTGTGCCGCGGGTTCGACTCCCGATCCCGACGGCCTTTACTGCATGTCTTCCCCCCATCTCTCTCCCCATTTCCTGTCAGCCTACTGTCTGTCCCTCCATAAAAAATATAAAATAAAGGCGAAAGCCGAAGAAAAAAAAAACATAAAAAAAAAAAAAAAGGCTGTACTTACATTCAAACTGGGTGTAATTTATACAGAGGCACCCTTATTTCATATTCACTATTTGTCTTTATTTTATTTTGCACTGCAGTTTTAACTTTTTCTTCAGCTTACATGGATGGCACATGACTGGACTGTGTCCCAGTCTTGTGAAATTCCAGTCACAACTTGACACAATTACAGGATACAGATTAGATCACAATTTAAAAAAAATAAACGTGTAGATCTGTCAGACGGTGTGATTGAACTATAGAGCCATGACTGATATATTGGTTTGGCTAATATATCGCCCAATATTTACCCGGCAATTATGCAGCTGATATGTCCCAATTCTTTACCACTTTCACACATGCCCTACTTTGGCCATGTCATTATGGGTGAAAATGTTTGAACCACACATTTTGAGCTTGTCGATTGACTATTCTATCCAGCTCACATCGCAACGTGTTGTGAGCTTGTAGATCAGCTATTTTCAAATACCTAGTAGCTGACATACAGTATACAGCACATAGGTGCTAGATATGGTTTGCTTATTTCTCTCACAAAATGGCAACACAGAATGTATGTACAGTCCCTTTTAGGACAGACACGCATTTGAGGCTCTCGTTAGCCGCGCTGTCTCCCACCTGGCCCAGCTCCAGCGACTGATCCATAATAACCACACGTATGACCTCCAAATACAAAGCGCGTCCTCCCCTCATCGCGCCTCCCTCCGTGGCTCTTTCAGATCGCCGCTTTGAACTTTCAAGTAGACGGCTCCCTCTCATCAGCATGTGACCTTGTCTCAGCTGGATCCTCGCGCTAACGAGATGAGCTGAATCAGACCGCGCCGTTCTGCCACAATCTGGAACGTCTGTTTAAAGAGCCTGAAATATTCCCATAACACAATCCCTCCCATTACAGAGAAGAAGAGATCCTAGGCAACCAAGGAAGCTTTGAGAAGGAAAGGAAACTAGAAAAAGTGCCCTTCTGGGCACAGGTCTCCACCAGGAGGATAGGACTGTGTGAGATGTTTGGCAAAATGTTTAGGAGTAACATGTTTGCCTTTGATGGCAATTGAATGACTTGAGGCATTTTGTTCCAAAAATGTGTTTTGCAAAAATCAACCTGTTGGTGGCGCTATAACAGGCCAATGTGAAAAGGGTGGGATATATTCCTCAGCCTAGTAAGAAAATGTGTGAAAGATTTCACGTAAATTGCATGCTGCGTTCATGATTTGAGGCTTTTGTTCAAAACGGGGCAATCTTGCAAACTGTGAAAGCCAATTATAGCCAATTAGGATGGAATATGAAATATCGGACAGATCCGACTTGAGCACATGACCATAGAGATACTGTGTAACGATTTGTGAGATTTTTGGACAGAATCTGGAGGAGTAATATAAAAAAATGTGTTTTACAAAAGTCGGCCTCCTGGTGGCGCTATAAAAGGCAGATGCGGAAAATGCAGGTCAAAGGTTTGTCCTTGGCCTCTAGGGAGTGTGCATGCAACGTTTCACACAGATCGGTGCAGTTTTAGGTAAAAAATGTGAAAAGCTGCCTCATGGTGGCGCTATAACAGGCCGTTCTGGAAAATGCGGGGCAGAGGTTCATCGTTGGCATCCAGGGAGTGTGTGTGCAAAGTTTGGCATCGACCAGGTTAACGGTGCCGGAGATTAGCTGGTAACAGACGGACGGAAGGACGGACGGACACACACACGGACGGACACACACACACACACACGGACGGAGTGCAAAACATACTCACTCCCCATGCCTTCGGCCTGTCTCCCCATGCCTTCGGCCTGGTGGAGACAATAATCACGTGACTTTCATGGACACTTTCATGGGAGCAAAAAGTCTCAGTCATTCAGAAATAGTGTTTCTTCCGGGTGTAGTTTGGCTCCCATGAAAGCATCCATAAAAGTGTCATGGCGCAGCCCAGTTACGTGACCATGTCCTTTCCTTCTCAAAGCTTCCTTGTAGGCAACCAGGAAGTGCAGACCCCCAGCCCACTGTGTGTGTCTTCAGTGTAGGCAACAGAGGAACCGCGTGTTGTAAGAAAAGCGAATATTAACCTTCCAAACTCTGGAGATTTCACTCATATGTATGTACCTGTCGCAACTTTAGACAGGAGTCTAAAGTTTAGAGTGTCACTGTTTTGATTAAAATTAAAATTGCAACAATAAGGACCACCTTGAACCTTTAACAAACTTTGGGCATTCAATGAAATGATGTGTGAAGGAAGGAAGGAAGGAAGGAAGGAAGGAAGGAAGGAAGGAAGGAAGGAAGGAAGGAAGGAAGGAAGGAAGGAAGGAAGGAAGGAAGGAACCGTCAAGAGCCAGAAAGAAAGGGAGGAGAGAATACCAGATTGATAGTGTTTAGGACAGAGGGGTGGGGGGTTCATGCATAAAAAATAAGCCCTATTTGTTGTATAAATTCATACAAGAGGCGTGAGGTTCTGTCTCATCCCCGCCATCCCTTCGCTCATTCATTCTGCCGATTTCCAGTGGCTGGCACATCTTAAAGGCAAAAGATGATGAACATGACATGTGTGCTGCTTTCAAGTCACCGCCAAACCCACCCCTCCACCCCCCATTCCTTATCATCTTTTTTCCCCCATTCCATCTCTCTCTCTCTCTCTCTCTCTCTCTCTCTCTCTCTCTCTCTCTCTCTCTCTCTCTCTCTCTCTCTCTCTCTTTTCATCAGCATCGTTTCTTCGGCGACAGTGTTAGTTTCCCGGGATCCAATATGTTCGGAGCCTGAAGCCTGAATTTATGTTCCGTCGTACTGTACTATGCCGTCGTGAGCCAGATCTATAACTCACAACGACGTGCCGCGGAAGTGACGCGCTGAGTTTATATCCAAGGTTTTCGGACCACGACGCTGTCATACGACGAAGCATAAATCAGGGTTGGTGTGTGTGTGTGTGTGTGTGTGTGTGTGTGTGTGTGTGTGTGTGTGTGTGTGTGTGTGTGTGTGTGTGTGTGTGTGTGTGTGTGTGTGTGTGTGTGTGTTTTTGGCAGAGGAGGGAGATGTAATTGCATTTCAGAGAGATTCTGCGAGGCTTGTGCGTGCATAATGAGGGTTTGTGTAACTCTGGGCATTCTGGTTCCCATCCGATGAATTAGTAACATTACAGTGACAAATACAAGTGGTGTTATCCAGCCCGAAGGCCTCAGTTTGTATATCTGACTGGTTGGTTGGTTGGTTGGTTGGTTGGTTCAATTTGGTTGTGTGTGTGTGTGTGTGTGTGTGTGTGTGTGTGTGTGTGTGTGTGTGTGTGTGTGTGTGTGTGTGTGCGTGTGCGTGTGCGTGTGCGCGTGCGCGTGCGTGCGCTCGCACTGCGCTACCAACATTCTCATGCAATATGGATGTCATTTGCACAGCAAAGCCTTCAGCTAAACTGCGCGAGTACGTGGCGACGGGCAGAAGAGCACCACCGGGGCATGCTGGGAGTGCTGCATTCATTTGTGAACTTGTGACTGTATTGTACTGTGTATAGCGTTTGGGAATATGCGTGAACTGTTTTTGAAGAAGTTTTGTTATATGCCATGCAGCTTCTTGTGTGGCTGTGAGATAAAGATTCAAAATGCATTTCTGTGCGTGGGTGTTAGTGCATTTCCTCCCATACTGTGGCATTATTGAGCCAACTATTCTGTATGGTGCCATCTGTTTCTGTGGCGTGGCACTATAGAGTAGGGGTGTGCCAGAAGAGCGTTTTGTGTGTCTGTGTGTCCGCAGCTAATCTCGCAAACCCCTAAAACCCCTGGGCCAAGCAGTGCCAAACGTCTTGTGCTCGCTGCCAGTAGTAGGCCAATGAAGTATATCTTCCACAGGGGTCATTAGACCCTGTCTTGTTTCACTATATACGTCATTGACCGAGTTCCCCCAGGTGTATGTACACCCCCTCCCCTTTTTCCCCTCTACACCAAATATTTTACAGAATCTTATTTGATGAAGGTTATTCCCAGCCCCAACTTATCCCGATTGTGTTGCCTCCGTGCTTTCCTCCTATCGCCATGCAAGCTTATTTTTTATTTTTTTATTTTTTTACTTTTTGAATATGCAAGAGACACAAAAGACAAACAAGGCATACAATAAAACAAAAACATTAACAGAAGAATAATAATAATAAAAAAAAACAAAAAAAACAAACAAACAAAAGAGGTCATTGGATGTACAGCAACAAGCAACAACAATACATATTACAGACTTTTGGATTCATTGACAACCAGAAAGACACAGCCCATATTCACTCCATATCCGCCCCCCCAGCTAAATACTCTATCCATTTCTCCCATCTCTTTTTGCAGTCTTAAAGAATAGGTCATCTGTTCTAGGAGATGTAGTTGTTTCACAATGTTGATAAATAGGGCCATGCAAGCTTTAAATAATAATAATTTAAAAAAAAAATTACCTTCCTCTTATACAATCCAGGATTTATTTGAATACAATGTTATTTTAAAGAAATATATGCTGGGTAGAGTATGTTAATACAATATACAATACAATACAATACAATACAATACAATACAATACAATACAATACAATACAATACAATACAATACAATACAATACAATAGCTAGCATGTCTGCAGTGATTGGAGGTTTCCCTACTCAACCATGGTCTTGGGTAGGATACCGACTCGTTGACAGTGTCAGTACAGTTAGTTTTTTGTTTGTTTTTTGTTTGTTTTTAAGAAGACGGCACACAGGATTGAACACCAGATCCCCGGCCATCTTTATCGTAGTTCAGACGTTGTTGCAATTACCTCTCGCTGTCGTGAGCGAGGCAACGGACATAAAAGTGTCCATAAGTATTCATTTAAGTTCTCTATTCCTACTTGAAGACAATAAACTATCAATAAACTATCTACGAAGACAATCTACTATCTGTATGTGTACATGCGTCTGAGTGCATACTGAATACTTTCTGCATGTAGGCTAGTGTGAGTGTGTGTTTGTGTCCGTGTGTGTGTGCATACAAATGCCCCCCTAAGTGTTTGGCACTTAATCTTCGGGACTTGCTGACAGTGTTAGTGTCTTATTCTGTCTAACGAGCACATTTCTGGATTAATACAGGAAGATAATGAGAAACAGCATCACAGGAACAGACAGTACAGCTCGCTACCAGAGTCCTCCTGTGCACAACACATCAGTGCCTGGTTTCAGGATATGCATGTTCCAAAGTAAAATTGAGCGTACGTAATGAGTGGATTGGTTCACTTATGCTTCATTGATTCTCCAATTGATACTCCAGTGTGTGCAACAGTGTCGCTCACCGAAAGCACAAAGTAAAAATACTACAAGCTGACAACCCGTCGCTGCAACGGGTTGTCACGCATGTACTGTAGTCTGTGCGTGTCTGTCTGTCAAGTGATATCTCAGCAGCGCCGTCGGAGAATTTCATGACATTTGTCACAAATCACATATGTCCACTTGAACTTGAGGATGAACTGATTAGTCAAGGTCATTGTGACGCTCATTAAATTCGTCTTATGTTATCATTCACTACCAGTGATGGGAAAAATACTCACATTCTTACTAAAAGTAGCAATACTGCAATGTAGATGTACTAGACTGTTACAAGTAGAAGTATCGCATACAACATGTACTTGAGTTAAAGTACAAAAGCATCTGCATCAAAATGTACTTAAGTACCAAAAATAAAAGTATACTCATTATTCAGAATGTCCTGTTTTACAAGTTTTCAAATGTGGAAAAAAATCTTAAAATCTTTTGAAAATAGCCGATCTACATGCAACACATTGTGAGCTTGTATATCGGCTATTTTCAAAAGGCCGAAATGTATAATATAGTTCATGTGTGTTTTGTAGTGGAGTAATAGTACAATATTTGCCTCTGAAATCTAGTGGAGTAGAAGTAAAAGTACAGAAAATGTGTCATACTCAAGTAAAGTACAAATACCTCAAAATTGTACTTAAGTACAGTACTTAAGTAAATGTACTTAGTTACTTTCCACCACTGTTCATTATATTATATAATATACAAGTCTGGACAGACAGGAATGTCAACAGCAACTGATTGAGGGAGGCATACAAACACGACGCGGCATTTCTTTCTTGCTGACCCAAAAAGTCAAACGGAAATTCAGGAGAATTTGTTCTTCTCCTATAGTTGTTCTGCTTTATATTCAACATTAAACCCAACACTTCAAAGCCTATTTTCACTTCACTCTTCTGTCTAGCCATCCAATCATCTTCACTCTCATCTGTAATTACACTGTTCTCCAGCGCAGTATCCTCCCTCTTCAATCCCCCACCACCGCTCTCCGAGTCCGCTACTCTCAAAGATCGGCTTGCCTTCATTGTATCGACACACACACCTGGGGGCCTATCTTCTCGTCAGTGTCTCGTTAGTGTCCCTTGTCACTAAACTTCTTTGCCTTTTTTGAGTGGTGCAGCCACTTCAAGTCTGTCTGTCTGTCTGTCTGTCTGTCTGCCTGTCTGTCTGTCTGTCTGTCTGCCTGCCTGCCTGCCTGCCTGCCTGCCTGCCACACCTGTTGGCTGTGGGAAGTTCAGAAACCTGTCATCATTTGGCAGATATTATTTTAAACACAAATGTTTCGATTTTTATTATCGTGAGAATTTCCATTTTCGCATTGCAACTTTTCAGGACTAGAAAGCTTGTCGTTTCTATTAGCTTGGATTCCCCATCGATGATGTCACTGGTGGACGGGTTTCTGAACTGCTCACAGCCCTCCTGTGAGACACAGACTAGAAATAAATTGTGCCATTTTATCATGATTATTAGTGAAGACCTAATATATGAAGATAGGTTGAAAAGTGGTGAAGTGGTCCTTTAACGTGTATTCGTTCTCTACTGAGATCAACATTGAACGTATTACGTTTGAATAAACAGTATGGCCGTTGGGCAGGCTGCCTCTCTGTAGACCAGACGCCCACAGATAGAACATCATTACATTATTCAGGATTTTCAAAGGTTCCGTTGTTCCCTTGCAACGTGCAATTATTTTGTTGTTCACACATAGTAACCCCAAGGAGGGTCTATGTTTTACATCTCCAAATGAGATGTAAAATGTTAAACGTTGCGTTTTAATATGCTATTGTTTTTAACTGTGCATTCGCGCTCATAGCACAATGTGCTGAGTTTTCATGCAAGCCAAGGCCACTGCTGTTTTCTAAAGAGGGTCATATAGGGATATTTACAGTAAAAAAGAGCACACTTATTTTGAGTTAAACCCAGACCCAGACCGCACCAATGTTTTGCACCGCAGTCAGTTGCAAGAAATTTCAACGGCCTGTATGGACCCTTTGCACAAAGTGTGCAGGTCAGGATAATGTTGCAAGCGGTTGCAAGTGGCAACTGGGATTTACACTTCGACTCCTAGAGCTGTGTGTGTGTGTGTGTGTGTGTGTGTGTGTGTGTGTGTGTGTGTGTGTCAATACTGAATTGAGGAAATGTTTTTACTCTAGGAGGTTGCAGGGAGTTCTTTGATAAGATATACGCATACCCTAAGCTAGACCATATTGCCCCAGTGATGATACTTGCTTTGGATAGAGGCGCTATATAAATGCACCATTTACCATTTTACTGTATACTCGCGTGTTCTTTGAACCCACTCAAGGACACTTTGAGACCCACTGGTGTAGCAGAGGGTTTCCAGTGAGCACCCTGACTCTGTTTGACCAGAATGGAACAGAGCCTTCATTAGTATCATCAGTAACACCTGTGAAGGAAGTAGGGAAGCGGCCCTAAATGGCGTGTGTGCATAGCAAGGGGCCAGTGAGGCTATTCAACGTTGAAGCTCTGGGCCCTAGTGGTAGGAGGAGGGACTACAGGCGGACCCGTGGATTCATGACCGGGAAACCCCGTGCAGCTGGGCTTTAACATTGAGCGCTCGGTTGCACTTCCGCATTTGACCACCAAAATTTGGTGGTCAAATGCGGAAGTAGACGTTCTGAGACGGTACTTCCGGCAGTCTTCCGGGTGCTTCAAAACACCACTGAGCAACTTCCACTGACATGAATAGCTGGGGGGGCGGAGCTTCGCGCCAGTTCAGTCTCTATCCCTTTGTATACTCTATGGTGCATAGACTAGAGTCCATTAACTACCCGGTTTCTATATAGGAAGGATTTCAGCAGTACCACACACACACACACACACACACACACACACACACACACACACACACACACACACACACACACACCGTTCTTTCAGAGAAATAGAGAGAAAGGTTTGATATCGTACAAATGCTGCAGGATGAATTCCTTTATAGTGCAAAAGTGGTTATTATAGAAAATACTGAATGTACTTTGGAAGAAATGTTGTGTTCAAAGCAATGCTATTGATTTTTGTATTTTTTTGTGTACGGACTGCGGTGGCTTGGTCTAGGTTTGGAAAGAAGGGGAAACATCACTGTGTAAGATAAGATAAACCTACCGTCTATATGAACGGTCTATGAACGGTGATTATATGAAGGATGAATTAGGACCCTCTATCAACAAGTAATATCTCTGCTGTTTGGAATAATTAAACCACCTAACTCCAAACTGTTAATCTTTCAGGTAATGAAAAATATAAAATCTTCAGGAAATGAAGAAAACCATATATTTTTAAAACGATGCAATACTGCCTCATCAAAGTTGGTGTTGTGACTTTTTATATTGTCAATGACTTGCATGAGACAGGGAGTGGTGATGGAGTTAGCTGCTTTAGCAGACAGGTTGAGGGTCCAATGTGAGTTAATAGTTTTTTTACGAAACTCTTTTTAATACTTTTTCAAACCTCAAAAATGGAGTTAGGTGTTTTTTTCATTCATTCATTCAAGTTTAATTTATTTCGAGTAATTAAACACATTTTCAGTGTTGCGGTGTCTGTGGTGTCCATGGTCAAAGTAGTCCATAACCAGAGTCAGTAAGCCAAAAGCACAGCCAGTGCCAGAGTCAAAGCCAGAGTCAATAGTAGTAATCCAAAAGAACAGACCGTGCCAGTCAAAGCAGGAGTCGGTAATACCCAACGAACAGAACGGATAGTAGTTATTAAGCTCTCATGTGTTCAAGCTTGGTTGTGGAGTCTGGATGGCTAGTACTGCTGGCTCAAAGGACCCGGTTTGTGATTTCACTCATATACACACACACACACACGCATACACACACGCACACACACACACACACACACACACACACACACACACACACACACACACACGCACACTTTTTTCTTCTTCTTTTGGCTTGTTCTGCCTTTATTAGATCGTATACAGTAGTCTGACAGGAAATGCGACATGCTGTCAGCCTAGGTGCCCGGACCACTATGCCAGCCGCCCGGGCCGGACCACTATGCCAGCCGCCCGGACCACTATGCCAGCCGCCCGGGCCGGACCACTATGCCAGCCGCCCGGGCCTCTTAATCATATTGAAATCCTATTTCTAATGTTGCTGTGGCACCGCAAGTGCCTCTTCAACTCTCAAAGTCTTCCAAATTGTTCTATCGTTGTACACACAACCGACTGAACTGTTGATATAAGAAGATTGTGTTGCACCCCTATCTCTCTGGAGCAGTTGGCCTGTAGCCTAGCGTCCAGTCTGTCCGTGTAACTGTCCTTGACCACCGGCAGGTCCTTCTTCAACTCCTGCTGAACAGCTTTGGCCCCCTCAGTGTCCCCTGGAATGAAAACCCTCGGCTTGCTGCCCAACAGGGCTTTGATACAGAGCTTGCTGTTACCTTTTTGGTATAGGTTCAATGCTTTCCTCACTGAACCTGATACAGTCAGTAATAAAATGGAGTCCATTAATGTCCTCACCATTGATCCTCTCAAATCTGTTTACCTCAGTTATACTCATCTGCAGGGTCATGGTCTTTAGGCTATATGGTCCGTCAAGTTGGTTGCTGCTTTGGCTGCTTTGGCTTTGGTGTAAGGCTAACAATTTCAAGTGGTGGCAAACCTAGCAACCCAGCAGCTAGCCAGCAGATAACATAACGTAGCTGTCTACAACCAGGCCAAGTTTCGGACAGACAAGGTTTCTGCCTGACAGTGATGATGAGTAAATCTGTATAAAGGGAATGAGGTATATAGGGAATCAAGGTAGGGAATGAGTCCTTGCCCCAAGTGAAGGAGGATGGAGGGAATGCTCAGCTGGAGAATTGGAGCTGTGGGAGCAGCGTTGCGTTCGCTGCACCACAGCGTTGTGACAAAAAGAGAGCTGCGCCAGAAGGCAAAGCTTGATCTACCTGTCAATCTTCATTCCTCACCTGAGGTCTTGAAATATGGCTCACGACCGAAAGAACAAGATTACAAGCGGCCAAAATGGGTTTTCTCAGGAGGGTGGCTGTCTTCTCCCTCGGGAATTAGGCGAGAAGCTCAGTTGTCCATGAGAGAGTCAGCGTAGAAGAGTCGCTGCTCCGCTGCATAGAAAGTGGTCAGTTGAGGTATAGGTTAATTCGGTAGTAATGATGCCTAATGCTTGCCTCCCATTAGGCAGGGAGGTTTTCCAGGCACGTCCCAGGTGGGAAGAGGGCCATGGGGCAGACCAAGGACCAGATGGGGGAGTTATCACCTCGCCACCCAGGCTTTTATTTTCGTCCGCGTTCGCCTCAAAAAGAAAAGCCTGGGGAAAGCCTTAGGAAAACTTTGCATAGGAAGCCCACTTCCTAGGCCTATCTAAAATAATTGTAAAAAACAAAACAAAAGCATGCTCTGCACACACAACTACAGTACATGTGCACAGGCATGCACTGCAAAGTATCCCTGCCTGAAGACCATGAGCGCAATATCTCCCCTGGCTGAGGGGGATTACTCTTTCAACGAGTGGTGGATATTTGAATTCAAGTTGTTGCATAGACAAACACGCACGTCAATAACATAACCACTTCTTGGATTAATCACCGGCACACACAGACATCAAGATAGATATGGACACACTGGATTGCGCGCGATCACACACACACACACACACACACACACACACACACACACACACACACACACACACACACACACACACACACACACACACACACACACACACGTGTGGAATAAATGTTAGGAATAAATACGAGTAGAAACAGACTCAAACCAGCTCACTCACTCATACATACATATATATATAAATACTTATATCACTATCCTATTAATAATTTAGCGGACTGTCTGTCAGTCAGTCAGTCAGTCAGTCAGAGTACTTCCTTAGCATAGAGCAAGACAGCTGCTCGCTTTCTCCGCCATCTCACAACGCCACGACGCACGGACCTCCTCACGGAACCTAGCGCCGCACAGCCCTGTCCTCCAACCTCAATCTGCCCTGCATTACACACGCCAAACATTCTAACAATCATCTTAATTAAATTAATTTGCGTCATCCACTGACAGCAGTTCTAGGAGTTAAAAGCCCCGGGGTCAAATTGTCTACTTTCCAATATAACATGGTAAAATATGTGACTCTACTGGCTCGCAGACTGATACTGTTGAACTGGAAGCAAGCACATGTTCCGACTCACACTACACTTATGAAAGAGGTTATGCACTATTTGCAATTGGAAAAGATAAAGTTTGAATTGAGAGGGAGTGAAGATAGATTTTACCAGACATGGCAACCCTTCATTGACTATTTCAATAGGTGCACGCTAACCCCTCCTACACAATAGATAACAAAATAAAAAATTGGAAAGAAGAAAAAAAAAAAAGGAGAAAGGAACTGAGTGTTTTTTCTTATTTTATTTTCTCATTTAAAAAGAAGAATGTCGGGTTGGGAGAGTTTGAGAGCAAGAGTGTCTGTCCTGTTGTCTTTATTTTGTTTGTCTGTTCACATTTGTCAATGTTTAACTGTTTTGTTTTTTCTTTATCACATTTATGTACCTTTTTTATTATGTATTGTATGTCACTTAATTACTCATTATCTGTCAATTATTTTCTTAAGTTATGTCATAATACAAAAAGCCTAATAAAAACTATTTAAAAAAAAATAATTAATTTGCGTCAAAAAAAAAACATCTCCCCGCAAATCACGTGTCACCAGTGTCACCAGCGAAATGCATGTTGGGACGGACACAGATTAATACTGGGACACACTTTTCCGCGCAACAGACCCACACGGGTAAACAATTCCCCCCCCCCCCCCCCCCTATCACATTACCCACACTGAACATCATTTGCGGTTCATATATTCAGAACGGGTAAGGACTAGTAGGGTAGAATTCCTGGGTGAAAATGCCAGTAATTTGGCTGAATACACGGTGTGTGTGGTGTGCCTGTCATGGGTTCCATAGAAGGTCAGGGTAATAATCACCTCACACCTCACACACACACACACACACACACACACACACACACACACACACACACACACACACACACACACACACACAGACTGTCAACTAATTAATGAGAGTTGAAATGGTGATGTAGTAGAGAACAAAATGAGATGGAAGGGAAGAAAGACATTTGGAAGGAGACAGAAAGGCGGAATTAAATATTATTTGACATTCTGTCAAAACTTTTAGCAGCATTTTTTTCCTCCGACTAATTAATATCTACCGTAGCTGCATGTCATTAGCTCACTTGGCTCCATCCCTCCGTCTCTGCTGTGAATGCGAATGTGCGTGCGCACGCACAAACCGACAGGAATGTGCGCGCGCACACATATTTGTGTGGATAGATAGAGAAGCATGTGGGTGTGTGTGACATTTACAGTGCTGTCTTTTCATCTTCTCCCACTAATTAGCATGCGTTGAATAAATTAGACGTGATATCAGTATGTGTACATTATGTAAATTCAGGTCCAGGTGGGTTGCGTTAGAGCCTTGTTCTACATCACGCAAAGTTGTCTAGACGTGGGACGTTTGAATCTCTTGCACACAGTACGTCTTGTGGATATCAGTCAACCCATGCGTGTGACTCACACTAGCTAGCTGTTGCATGAGAACAATGCATCATTTTCCGTGCGTGCTATACGTGTGCGTGTGCGTGTGGGTGTGCGTGTGGGTGTCTGTGTGTGCGTGCGTGTGTGCGTGTGGGTGTGTGTACGTGCATGCGTGCGTGCGTGCAGGCAGGTTGTGAGGCATGAGGAGAGAGAGAGATAGTGAGAGAGAGAAAGTGTTTATCTTGAAGATGTCGTGACACTGTCATCATGGGCGACAAGTGGAATAGCTAATTAACTAGTTAATTAACTGCCTGTTATATGAACTAATGATGATTATTTCATGATTATTCATTATTATCATTATTATGATTTAAACCAGTGGTTTTCAAATTTTTTCATGTCAAAGACCACCAGATGAATATGAATTTGTCCCTAACCCCCTTCTGAAAATGTTTTGAGTCATGGAGCCCCAGATGTGTGTTCTCAGAATGTTTCAAAAAGGTTTCCCAAATCTTCTAAATATTCCACATTTTATTTCAAGACTCCTTTGAAAATAGCCGATCTACAAGCTCACTAATGTGCTAATGTGGCCTATAATAGAGGACCGAAGTCCTGACGTCACTCGCTCATCCCCTGGTTCATGGACCGAAGTCCTGACGTCACTCGCTCATCCCCTGGTTCATGGACCGAAGTCCTGACGTCACTCGCTCATCCCCTGGTTCATGGACCGAAGTCCTGACCTCACTCGCTCATCCCCTGGTTCATGGACGTTTTTCCTCTATGGAGAATAACATTGGGTCATCTTAAGAATGGTCTCATGGCGATATTGTCGGGGAGGTGTCTCTGTATCATTTAAGACTGTCAGACAGTTATAATATATGATATATGATACTAGCGAAAATGTTTACCAATTCTGCAGCAGTAACATTAGTGTTTTCTCTCAGTCAGTTGATTCTTCATATATGAGTGAAACGGTCGGGAATCTGACATGTTTATTTTTCAAACGAAGTTCTTATATGAGGCGATCTAAAATCCCCCTATGGGGATTAACAATGCAAATAAAAAGTACATGAACCCGTGGACTTATAGCGCCCCTCTACAGACCTCAGACTTCGGTGCTATATTAGGGGTGGGACGATATGGGTACCTCACGATACGATATATATCGCGATATTAGGCCCTCGATAACGATAATATCACGATATTCAATATATTGCGATATTTGCGATATATCAATATATTGTATGAAATTTCATCAACGATATATCACGATATCTGCAACTACAAAATACTTGGAACTGAAAAAATGCTATTTTCGTGCTCAGATACAAGGAGGGACACACACATAGCTGTCTATAGTGGTTGCACCACTCAAACACTAAATTAATACTCAATAAACTCCCCCTTTGCCTCATACCCTCATAATGCCTCACAAACACCACCAACTGACCATTATCACTGGTATCATCATAATGCCTCACAAACACCACAAACTGACCATTATCACTGGTGTCAGTGGACTTGTCCACTGCTGGGGAAATGCATTTTGTATTCCCACAAAGCTGTTTGGACAAATCACCATCCAGTAATTCAGTAGCCTACTTCTGGTTGCTGTGGAATCTGATTTGCTTTATTTTAGCTGTCATTTCCTCCTTTTCTATTTAAAAAAAAAAAAAATTTAATATCGATATTTTAATAATCAATATCGATTATTTATCGCGGGAGGATGTTTCGATATATATCGCCATATCGATATTTCAGCACACCCCTATGCTCTATATATTAGTCACTTCTTTTGGGCTTGTTTTCCTTGCTTATTTTCAAAATGTGGAAACACTGGTCGTGGGAGGCCAGACTCTCAGGCCCAGGCTCATCTACATTCTGGCAGCCGTTGTTGTTTTGTTGTCTGCACACTGTTTTGTATGTAGGCCTACTCACACCTACGCCATTTCCACAGCAACCAATGCAGATAGGTTGATTGAAGTCCAATCGTATTCGAGAAAGACATCGCTTTTGCCTGCAGTCTCCTATATCCGTTCTGATATGATTGTGTGCTCTAACTCAGTGAGGCCTCATGTCTCAGCCTCAGGTTTTCATATTATATTTCCACATAGTTGCGACCGAAGGTTGCAGTTAACCATTTCCTGCCTTACCCGTCTTTAGACGGGTTCAAAAGGTTATCTCTTACCTGCCATGCCCGTCTTGCGACGGGTTACGACACTACTTTACGACAGAGCAGATCTATTTTTGAAAAGTCGTGACAATGTGTGCAAGTGTAATATATATTCTTTCACAGCAAACGTTTTGAACTCATAACTTTGCTTACAACATATTTTCCAGATGGGGTCAGCGGCCAATTACATATCATTTTTGGCTTATTGACCTGTAGAATTTGGTGGCACCACCCGAGGGAATCTGTAACATATTGCAAATGTAGAAGCCCAGCCTGGCTAAACTTGGTGCTAGCCACTTCAAAATATGGTAGTGTGAACTGAACAATACTTTAGCCATGGGCTAAAACTTAGCCTGGGGCTAAGAAGTGACATAGCCCTGGGCTAAGTACCGTGTGTACAGTATAGTATTATTTTTCGTATTTGTTTGTTAACTAGTGGCCACAGTGGCAGCGAGTTTCCAAAATTCACCATCCATTTGCACTGCAATTGTAAATTACGACCCAAGGTCAAAATGTACACTTGGATGGTGGCTGGTGCATGTCCCAGGTTGCATCAATAAAAAGATAAAAGATTGATGATGAATATTGCCTTTGTAATAGTTGTTTATTATAATGGGATCTTTTGATGAATCACTCGCACACGCAGTAAAATATGTACACGCACGCACGCACGCACGCACGCACGCACCCACACACCCACGCACGCACGCACGCACGCACGCACGCACGCACGCACGCACACACAAATCACAGTGCGCTGTCCTGAGTGCATGGAGCTAATTAGAGCACGGTGAAAGGAATAATGAGGCTTTCATGACTTCACTATAAGAGCTCGGTTGTGCAGTGACATCACTGGAGACCTCATCGTGACCCCTCCACGCCCCCCCCCCCCCCCCCCCCCCCCTGTCTCACAGTACGCTACACGTTGAAATCATCAGGGTTAATGGACGAGTTCACCCATTTTCACTGGATGCGACACATTGTGAGCTTTTAAATCGGCTATTTTCAAATGGCCAAAATGTATATAGGGCTGAAGTGGTTAATGTATCACAATCTACAAAGTAACTACATGTACTGGAGTAGAAGTAAAATGTGAAATACTCCAACATATTGCACTCAAGGACAGTAGGCTACTTGAGAAAATGTAATTTTTTTATTTTAGTTTTATTCTTCTTCTACATCACAAATGGCAGACGTTTTGGCTATCCATAGCCTTCATCAGACAATGATGATTTAAGCGGGTATAACGCTTAAATCATTGGTCAGAGCGATTAGTCAGAGCGTGTTGGTTACAAGAAGAATTATCTATTGGTTATACTTTCCAGTTTCCACCACTGGTGAGGGGAGGGGTTCTAATCTACACTGATGATGTGGGGAGTCGGGACATGACAGGATCATGTCGCAGGACAGGCAACATTGAGCCGAGTTTAGGATGACTCTGAAAAAGCCCAAAGCCCGGAGCCCTGTGTCACATTACCGATAGTCTGCCACTAATGGACATGCTCTTCCACTGCCTGTCAAACTGTCTGCCTTCAGTGACCTGTGTTCACGTGCACTCACAAGACACAGAACCTTGTTGTGAGAACACGTCTGCAATGCACGCACGCACGCACGCACGCACACACGCACGCACGCACGCACGCACGCACACACACACAGAGTCACACTTAAACGCACAAATGGGCCAAACAGCGTGCGTCATTCATTACTGGAATCAGCGCACAGTCAGTGCACTAGTCTAATGGTCCGTAATGCATTAGTGTCCCCAGGATTGAGTTTCCCGCTTTAGGGGTCGTGTAGATACAATTATATTCAGGGAGGAAGTTTTGCTGTCATGCTGCACACATGAACACATACAGTATGAAATAAATGGGCCGGGGCAGTGTATGAACACAGGCACGGACACACACACACACACACACACAAAGCAACGCACATGCACGCACGCACACACACACACACACACACACGCATACTGTACACAGAGATTAATAATGGGGGGGGGTGGCTGTGCTGCAGTTTTCAGAATGAATTCATAATAAGAGCCATAGTCATTTGCCAAATGAAATGCTCCGCGGATGCCCAACTGCATGCATGAGCTCATGCCACTTGGATTATTATGTTAGGCACTTCTTTATATTTTTGTTTTCGTTGAGTTTTTGTTGCCTTTGGTTGTGCATGCTTCCATTTTCACCTCTATTTGAGAGTTGGCGAAGCGGAACAATAGATATAATAATAATAATAATACTAATAATAATAATAAAAGAAACAAAATAAAAGAAACAAAATAAAAGAAACAAAATAAAAGAAACAAAATAAAAGAAACAAAATAAAAGAAACAAAATAAATACTAGAAGAAACGGCTAGAAATGGAGTGATAGAGAAAGGAGGAGACGGAGGAAGATCACAAAGAGATGGCATAAGACATGAGAAAAAGAGCTAAGGGAGGAGGGGAAGGAGTGAAGGAAGCAGCACAGGTGAGAGATAGGGAGGGGAGCGAAAAGCAGCCGGTGCGCTAGAGACTGATTGAGCGAGAGACACAGAGAGAGAGAGAGAGAGAGAGAGAGAGAGAGAGGGAAAGAGTGAGAGAAAGAGAGAGGCAGCAAAGGTGAAGAAACTCGCTTATCTAGCTGCTTCTGCTGGAGAATTGTTTAATGAGAGCCAAGGGAGCCAAGGAGAGAGAGAGAGGGAGAGGGAGAGAAAGAGAGAGAAAGAGAGAGGGAGAGATATGGAGGGGAATGAAAAATGGTGAGCTGTCAGGTAAGTGCTGGGGAGGGAGTTAGGCTGTAAATGTTTTGCCCTGACTCCAGGAACAAAGGATAGACCACAACAAGAGAGAGAGAGAGAGAGAGAGAGAGAGAGAGAGAGAGAGAGAGAGAGAGAGAGAGAGAGAGAGAGTGCCAGATGCATGTACCATACATCTCATAAAGTTACACAACAATGAACAAGGGTACAGCTGGGTCCTTGAGAATGGGCACAATACACATTACACAAACCCATGCATGCAAACACACACACACACACACACACACACACACACACACACACACACACACACACACACACACACACACACACACACACACACACACACACACACACACACACACACACACATTAATACACGGTCCATGGGAGCTCACTTGTATAAAACTCTGTGAACCAGAAATCAAACTTTTCCCTCTTCATCCCCACCTCTCCTTGCTAGCTCTATTATTTGTAGTCTTTGCAGTCTTTTCCCTCCCTCCATTTGTAGTGCGTGCAGGTGGGCATGCATGCATGCATCCACTCACCCCAGTGTATGTGTCAATGTACTGGAAGTGAAAGTTCAGACTTGGCATCGGCAGGTATACTTTATCACAATCCAGCTCGGGCGGATGCAGGAGAGCACCTGGCTCGAGACAAGAGATTGGCGCGTGTAGCCATTGTGTGTACGCGCGTGTCTTTATGCGTTTGTGTAACACTACATCTCGGATGCAAATATTGTACTTTTACTCCACCAACATTTATTTGAAAACTTTAGTTACTAGTTACTTTGTAGATTTTGTTTATTATTACAAAACAAGACATGATCACATAGTGATATTTGTCAGGTGAAAGAAGCGCTGTCTCCGTTGTGTTCTTGTCTCCGTTGTGTCCCCCCCCCCCCCCCCCCCACCCCCCCCATATTAGTATTATTATTATTTTAGTAACGTGTATGTTTGTGTGTCACAACCTTGCACCTCGCGGCCGTTGTTTGCGTTCTTTTCCAACGTTCTGTGCGTGGTTCAATAATGTTTTGTTGTGGCTTCCCTGCTGTCCAGCTCATAACATTAGCAGCTGACTGTTGTCGCTTCGAGGCTGCTGGAATTGGTGCCAATCCCATTGGCTTAGGCAGAAGAGGCAGACGAGGCAGCCAATCGGATCAGTATAACTAGATCGCGCAATGGTCGCTTACATTTCATGAGCGTTCATTAGTCAGGTTTAGGCCTACATTAATCACGTCAGCCCTATATACATTTCGGCCATTTGTAAAAAGCTGAGCTTGGAGATCGGCTATTTTCAAAATATTTGAAAACTTGAAATGAGGCATTCGGCACAATGAGTACTTTTACATGTTGATGCCAATACTTTTGTACTTTTACTCAAGTGCATTTTGAATTCCGTACTTTTACCTGTAACAGAGTATTTCTATATTGCACTTTACTAAAGTAAAGAAAGAACGTGAGTACTTTTTCCCACCACTGAGCACTATACTGTAGCTGTGGCAGCGCCGGATCTATAGCCGGCGTGTCTAAAGCCTCAACCCATGGTGTTACAGCCAACGCAGTTCCGGGAGCGAAGGTTTGACTATACAATACAAGGAGGTGCCTCAACCTGCTCCTGTCCGCCTTGCTGTAACAACACAGCTTCCACTAGAAGGATGCAGGGAGAAAAAAACTTGCAGCCCTTTCTCCTTTGATCGTCTTTGGCTCTTTCTCCTCAAGGTTATCCATCTCTCTCCATGTTTCACCTTTCCTCCCTGCCGTATTTTCTTTGAATGCTATTTTTTCCTCTCCTTCCCTTTCACATCCCCCTGCTCCTTTCATTTGATCTCTATCCGTTGTCAGAGAACACGGGGGTGGTGGGTGTGGAGCTGACATCCTCTCCTCGCCCTCACCTGCTTCCTCCTCTCACGCATTCCTTTGAGGAATCCTGACCCACAAGGTCTCCAAAGTGGGCTGTCACATCCGGCTTGCGACTGTACTGTACTGTACTGTACGTAGCCAGGCTTTATTCTGAGCCATCGAAGTGCACCAGGCATGCATTATAGAAATGATACATGTCCTCCCAGCAGCCACGATTTAGCATGATCCATGTTTTATTCACTGATATACTGTACGAGCAGGTCTGGGGAGGTTGGCATATATAGCGAGGTCGCGGGCAGGCTACTGTACATCCTGGGGAGTGCGTATACAGTATATAACGCTGGAAAAGCGTGTGCTACTGTATACGAGGGGGGGGTGGGGGACAACGCTTCCTCCACTTTCTCCTTCAGTTCAACTTATGGAAATCCCCTATAGGATATTTGCAGAGCTGTAGCCACTGTTCTGTTTAATAGGATCTAATTGGAAATGGCTGGTCTTAAAGAAGTTGCTTGGGTAGACTGAACATAATCCCACGGGAATCCACACAAAGTTATTAAGAATCTATGCGCACTGTCCCAAATATAGGCCAGCCGCTCACAAACCAAACGATAAGCCCTCTGACTCTTCAAGTCCAGTCCATGCTCACTGGAATATCGGCATATTGTGTTCGCTTGATGGATGACAAAACTAAATCTAAATCACTTCTTTAATACTGTAGTTTGCTGCTGCATTACAGCCAAATCATCAAAGTGTCAAACTATAGTGTCAAATACTGCTACATCAGCCATGCCCTTTCAGAATGACCCAGAAGAATAGCCTGGCGAAGGAAATAAGAGGAAATTCACTTATCAGTAATCAGTATATTTGGTTCCTGTGTTATTGAAATGCATGTAACAGTATCCAGTAAATATTGGGAGAGAACGGGGACAGCAAGTGATCTAAACAAAGCACGCACGCACGCACGCACGCACGCAAGCCCGCACGCCCGCACGCACGCACGCACGCACGCACGCACGCACGCACGCACACATACACACATACACACATACACACACGCACACATACACACACATACACACACACACACACACTTATTGGAGCGGCAGTAGCAAGAAGAGGGATGGATGAAGGAGTATGTGGCTGCAGCAGGCAGGCTGTGAGGCACACACAGAGAGAGGGGGAAAACATAGGTTTCTTTAAGATGTTGTGATACTGTCGTTATTGGGCAACACGTGGAATAGCTCAGAGTTACTGACTGCCTGTTGTAAAAAAAAAATGAAAATAAATAATGCAAATTATACTCCTATATGTAATTACGAGCCTGAGCTGGTTGGCAATTCCGTACATACAGTACTAGAAAACCCCAAAATCCGTACATATTTCATATCACGTCAGAAACCTGGGGAGAGCAACGGATTGACTCATGCTTCCTTCACTGTATGAGGAGTCCAAGCGGAGGAGGGGGAGTTATTCCCACCAATTCCTTTCCCCTCCATCAGGCGCCCCGGCTGGCCAGGGGGAGGCAGTTATAGAGACCAGGATTACTGCATGTTTTCGTTTTGGGGGGTGTTGGTCTTTGACCATGTTGGTGGTGTAGAGAGAGCGAGGGAGGGAGGGAGGGAGAGGTGGAGAGGGAGAGGGGACAGAAAGAGAGGGGAGAGAGGAGATGGAGGAAGGGCCGGGGACTATAAAATATTGATTATATTTGCATAAATAGCCGCAGTTGTTTAAAGCAGTCCGTGACCTAACTAGCCAATCCTTCCCAGGGTGCAACCTGCGTCCATAGTCGGGGGGGGAGGACGGACGGACAGAGAGAGAGAGAGAGTAATACAATGAGAAGAAAACAAAGTGATTGGAGGTGAAAGTACACCCCGCAATGCGACATGGCAGCGGCCTCTCAATCAGGCCGTCCCACAGGCTATACAGCAGCGCCTGCTCACTTTGTATTCGGGCCAATCAGTGACGTATTAGCGTTCCCAGAGGAGTACGCTAAACAGTAGATTATGTGGTGAGTTAGTCACCGGTAGAGATACTAGTTGTACACCTGAGGGAGGGAGAGTCACCACAGCTCTCCATCTCAGTAGTGGCAAATGTAAAATGGAGGCTGTCATGCTGAAATATGCCATTGTGTTCCTTATCGGGCGTCAGTAGAGAGAGAGAGAGAGAGGAGGAATCTGCCTGCGCTTCACTGCAGCTCTGCAGACGCACGTTCAAATTCAACTCAGGTTCTGGCGCTCCTCACCTGTCATATTAGGATGTGATCTTAGCCCCAACAACTGACTGATGAGACGGCCCCTATTAACCTATGGCAATGCCCATGATCACCCTGGTCGCCTGGCGAACTCCGGGTGAGCAGGTACTATAGTTCCCTTCTGGAGCTGGGGTACTGAGATGATAGTTAACCACTTAAATCCAGTTGAAAGGAACTCAGTAATGGGATTTCCCCCCCGTTTTACCCTTATTTTGAAGAGCCAAAACCCGCGACCGGAATGAATCAGAGAGAGTCCGATCGAGGCCATAACTAGTCAGATTTGGCCGAGAATTAAGCTATATTATTTCCAACTGGTGAAGACGAAATGACGTAAAGATCATCCCCATATGGGCTGTGATCTGGCCTAGTCCTGAACGTCACCGGAAGACGTCATCATAACGTTATCATGATGTCAATTGGCTTGCTGGGAAGTGTTCTTTTTACACAGCAGCTCTAAGACAGGGGACTTCACAAAGTATGTACTGCAGAATCCTCAGTGTACTGTTCAGATCAATGTAACTGTCACGGTCATGGCCTCTTCCCTCTCCGCTTTAGCCTTGATTCCCCTCTGCCACCCTCCTCACTAACCTGACTCCGCCAGATGGGGCAGCAGAGAGTACACTGGGTTCCCCCCTCCTGCTCCCATCTGGGAACTCTCAGGCAGACTTGATGCTCCGGCCACCAAACGGCCTGGCCAATCAGCGGCAGCTAGAGGCGGGATCAAGGCATACACAGTGCTGCCTTGATCCCGTGGCATGGCCAGGGTTTGTAATGCATGGCCAGGGTTTGTAAGGAACAAGCATTCTCCTTACCCAGTTCAGCTACAGATATGCTGGATCACTGTTGAAAGAAATAACACACCTGGGATTGATATAAACATATTTAATTAAGGTGTAGAATAGATTATAGTCTAATTCAGTAGTTAGAGAAAGTTAGCGAAATGTGTGGCAAACCTCCAAAAAAAATGCTTACCACTAGCTTTCTTCACAAATGTGTTCATAAAGGTGTCTACTGTCTACTATCACATATCAATTTGTTCCAACCCAACTCCCTTGGGAAACTTTGTGACAGCTGCTGAAAATTAGCTCATTAACAACCAATATAAGGCAACATTTCCAAAATGTCATTATGCTTTAATTAGCATGTGATGTGTCAAATTAGGTTTTTTTTTCATGATTCTGAATCCATTGCAAGCATTAGTTTTGCACGAAAAACACTCCTTGGGCTAAATTCGGTCATAGCCACTTGACCTCATCTCATTTGTGATGACGGCTATGGCCATATTTAGGCGAAGGAGTGTTTTTCGGGTATTGTGAGTTCAGTATGTGTGTGTGTGTGCGTGTGTGTGCCTTGCGTGTACATGTGTTTGTTAGATTTCTGTAGCCATTGTTTTGAATAATGTATTCACATGGCAGCAATGCGTACCAACCTTCTCATCAGGAGCCGTTCGGAGTTAAGTCAGTGTCTCGCTCATGTACGTGTTCACAGTGTTCAAGTGTGTGTATTTGAATGTGAGTACTTCAAATGAATGCACACAGATACCTAGATTACAATACATGTGTGTATGCATATGTGTATTGTGTACATGGGCGCATGTGTGTGCGCACGTACATGTGTGCGTGCGTGTGCGCGCTGGAGAGTAAAAGTGATCAGTGTCCATGCTGAGGGCTTTGTCACAGCTGACCTATATTAGATGAAAGCAGCTGGATCAGTGGCCTGCAGGGACAGTAAGAGAGTTGTGTTCTAATTATCTCTGCAGCGATGTAGCCACACATCACACACACACACACACACACACACACACACACACACACACACACACACACACACACACACACACGCATGCGCGCGCATACCATCAAATCAATGGGAGCCCATGGGAACATCTGCCATGCTCCACTTGATAAACAACAGAGGCACATCCTCCATGTGAGATTGGCGGCAACGCGGTGTCAAATGACGCTCATTAAGAGCCATTTGCGATCACTTAGATGACAATGGCCTATGGTCATGTCTTCAGGACGCAACCATCTGGGACTGTTAGCTGATCACCGATTCTATTTGGAAAGATTAACACAATCTATCACAAGCTTGTAGATCTGCTATTGTTTTTTATCGTGAAAATGTGGCGGAAATCTTTGAATATAATTATATTCTTTCAGAGCGAACGTTTTTAACTCAATTCTTTGCTTCTGGGTGGTCCCTGGAACAACATATTTTCAGATGGGGTTCCGTGGCCAAATACAGATCATTCTGGGGGCCCTTGAAATGAAAAAGGTTGAGTACCACTGACATAGAAACATGGGTTTTTCAGAAAACTGTTGAAAATAAGTTGTTCCAGAAGCAAAGATTTGAGTTAAACGTGTGCTCTGAAAGAATATAGATTCAAAGATTTGCGCCACATTTTCACGATTTTTTCAAAAATAGCAGATCTACAAGCTCATACATCTGCTATTTTTCAATAGCTAAAGTATAACATAATGCTTAAAACACCAAAAGGGGTTCCCGTCCTGAATGGGTTAATACCGAAACAATGTTACAACATTGAACCAACATTCAACTAACCATTGAACCTCAGCTTCCCTATTCTGGGGGGCGAACATTCGTCCAAAATAGCAGATCTACAAGCTCACAACACATTGCCGATTTGCTATATTCGGTGAGGAGATTTGATGTACCTGTAGATGGGAGAAAAACGGGAAAGGGCCTGGTATAGACCTCAGGAAGACTACAGTCAATGATGTATTTAGGATTTAAGTGGTTAATAACACTGAAGAAAAGTCTTACCAAAAATAGAACAAAAACATGACGTGTACAAAATTGCAGCGTGACATAAAAACATAAGACAATCCGTAGTAATGTCAACATTGACAAAAGCAAGCACTAAACTGAGATTAAACTAAATTAAATGACATCGCCTGTCCTTTGCACCTAGAATCTTTTGTCCAGGCACTAATCCACTATGGTCGTGCTCCCATCAAAGTGTGGCAGAGTGGATAATTATTTTGTAATTTACGAATGAGACTTGATTACTAATGACATTATAATAATGACATTATATTTGTGTAAGATAGTCATGTTTACTGTGTCGAGCATTATGATATTGTACTGAACTTGTTTGTTCACCAAACAAGTGACATTTTGTCATAACTTCTTTGTCTTGATCCACATGGCTCTTGGACAAACACTTTCTTCAGCTAGGGGTTCTGTGTGCGCCCAGATCAGAGCACTCAGAGTGTGCTCTATAACGCCCTTGAAGCGAATTTACGAATGTAAATTTACGAAATTTACGAATGCCCCTAAATGGTTGAGCCACCAAGATGTCATGAGTCAGATTATATAATATTGAAATCAGGTTCAGGTTCAGGTTCTGGAGTTGTGAAAATGGAGTGAAATGGAACTAAATATTGCACTCAAGAATTCTTGTCTGACTTCTGCTAATATACACATCGTTGCTTTGCACTGGCTTGTTTATTTCATTATATTTTATCTATAATAATGAGCAAGTCAAAGAGAGCCCATAAATACTAATTGCTAAATGGTACAGTGGACTAATGTTAATGTGTGGTAATATGTTGAGCAGGCCCGATAGCATTGTCCTCAATGTAACTTACACTGTAGCATTTGGTGTTTAGCTCAGTCCATAAATACACAAGTGTGTTACATTCTTGGCCAGGCCTCTCTAACTATTATACACACAGTACTCGTGCACACGCACGCACGCACGCACGCACGCACGCACGCACGCACGCTGTGTTTTCTTGGTAATTGGATGCAGTATACACTCAATTAAGCTGTTAGCCTCCATGTCATTCCCTCACTTCTTAGTCCTCTCTCCCACTGCTTTCTTTGTAAATCTCACTCCCTTTAATTAGTCTTCATTTATTTACTGCTTCAAATTCACTGTCCGCACCCTGCCTACCCCACACCAACCATCCCCCATTCCTCCCCATGACCACCACTGCCCTCGTTGCATCTCCCCCTGCCTCCCTTTGCTGAATCCAGTGTTGTTTTTGGCAGCAAATTTCTATTTTAGTTTAGTCATAGTCTTTGGACTGAAACTTTTAGTCGACTAAATCTACAGTTGATTTAGTCGACTAAAATGTATTTTGGCGGGTCTTGATGCCATCGTAATGAGTGTTTTTACACTTGCTGAAAATAGCCGATCTACAAGCTTGTACGAGCTTGTAGATTAGCTATTTTCAGCATGCAACCAAGTGTAAAATGACTTATACTGGATCTCTTGTCCACTATTCCCTTCCTAACGTTTTACTCTAGTTTTTATTTGTCGACGAAATTGTCACTATATTTAGTCTTAGTTTTAGTCATCGTAGCTTAGTCGTAATTTAGTTTCCATTCGTTTTTGTCAGTGAAAACAGGTAGTCGACGAGCATTTTTTGTCTTAGTTTTAGTCGACGAAAACAACACTGGGCCTGAATCCTGCCTGCCGTTCCTCTCTCTCTCTCCCCCCTTTCCTTCCCAGCCTCCCTCGCTCCCCTCCTCCCACAGCAAAAATGCGTTCCCTTGTAAAGAACACACCTTCCAAACGATCAATGAGTTTGGGTTGCATTTATTGAAGATAGAAACAACACTGAATCAATTTGATGAAAATTGATTGAGGTAGGAACGAGGGGTGAGAACGAAGTAGTGTGAGATAAGGAGACGAAGCAGGGGAAACTGGAGGAGGGGGACGAACGCATGGTACACTGTATATAAAAACAAGGTACGGTAATCTACCTCATTTTCGCTATACCTCAGCAATTCCATCCGGAAGATTTGTTGCATTGGGAGGTAAACTGCAGCCGTGGAATACATTGGAGTCAATGGGCCAGGAGGACCAGCTTTAGAACAAACACTATTTCTGGAATACATTGGAGTCAATGGGCCAGGAGGACCAGCTTTAGAACAAACACTATTTCTGGAATACATTGGAGTCAATGGGCCAGGAGGACAGGCTTTAGAACAAACACTATTTCTGGAATACATTGGAGTCAATGGGCCAGGAGGACCAGCTTTAGAACAAACACTATTTCTGGAATACATTGGAGTCAATGGGCCAGGAGGACCAGCTTTAGAACAAACACTATTTCTGAACGACTGCAACCTTTAGACAATACTCAACTCAGGGAAACAAGAAGACATGTCGCACACGTTTTTGAACGTGCTAAAGTATCGTGAGACTGTCCATCATTGACAGCCTGACAACCAAATCTCACGATATACGGTTGGTGAACCAATGGGGTGTGCCGGTGTCCATTCCCAGTGCTAGTTTGATCCGCCCCTCTATGCAAAGCACCCTCTGTGCATGTAAACTCATGTCAACGTTTGTGTTGGGTTGTGTAACCTCATGTGTTTCTATTGTGGTCTCTGTCTTTGTCTACTCAGCTATTGACGGCGTGTTTGCAGAGCAGTCCGTTCCTTCCCCAAAGACATGGAGCACCATTTCCTGATGAGACTGTGGTGAGTAAATGTGTGCGTCCATGTGCACGCGCACACACACACACACACACACACACACACACACACACACACACACACACACACACACACACACACACACACACACACACACACACACACACACACACACACACACACACACACACAATACAATATTTATTGCAGCCACTCATCATTTGTACACCATAAATCCCACCAGTGCGTGGTGCGTCCTTGAAATCCCTCCCCTGGTGGGGCAGTTGTGAGGCAGTTGCAAAAATGTGGCAATCAGAAGCATGTCTGTCTCCTTCCGTTTTGATGTAGCGTTTGGAACGAGACCCACTTGTAAAACGGACTGATTTGGTGCTGCACTCTTGGGAACGGAGACCCGTTTTTGTGAGTGAACAAAGGAAGGAAGGAAGGAAGGAAGGAAGGAAGGAAGGAAGGAAGGAAGGAAGGAAGGATGACAGACAGACAGAGAGAGAGAGAGAGAGAGAGAGAGAGAGAGAGAAAGAGGGGGGGGGGGGGGGTAGAGAGAGGAGAGAGTGTGTGTGTAAAGTAAAAATAGCTGCCCAGTGGTGGCCTGAGGTCTCTAATAGTAACTAGTGACTATTTTTAGTCCGTCTCTCTTCCCATCCTCCTTTCTTTCCTCTCTCCTCCTCCTCCACTTCTCTCTTTCACTGCTGCTCTGATAACGCTTTCTGTACACAGTGGAATCCTCAGTGTTCATTTGTACACTCCCAGCGTTAAATCAACACTCAGTGTACAGGTATAAGCACTGCTTATGTTTTAAATGGGAAATGGTGCATTTACTGTATATAGTGCCTTTCTTCGAAGCGCTTTGCAGTGTGCATTGCATTGACCCAATCGCACATCAATGCAGTCACATGCACACCGACGGTGGAGGCAACCACCGACCTGCCCATCGGGAGCAGTTGGGCGTTCATTGTCTTGCTCAAGGACACTTCGACAGGCAGCAAAGGGGGAGGTCAGGTATCGAACTGGAACCCTTCCGATTCCCACGTGGCCACTGTACTTCCTGAGCCACTGCTGTCTTCACTTATCCCCCCTCTGCTCTCCCCCCTCCCCCCTCCCCCTGCACACTCACCCACCATCCCTATCCTCTCTCTTCCTCTATACTGTAATTGACTCAAGCCACTCTGCTGCATTCCAATCCATCAATCTCTCTATCTGTCGCCCGTCCTTCCTTTATTCTTCTTCCCAGTCCACCTATCCATCCATCACCCCTGTTCCATCTCTCCACCCCGCCCGAGTCCACCTATCCATCGATCACCCCCTGGTACATCCTTCCACCCCCCCTTGTCCTCCTCCTTTTACGGCTGGATTTGCGTTTTAACAACAACATTGACACACTGCAGCTGCCACTATATGACAGTCAGAAAGAGTGGCATTAAGTGGTCAGGTTAGCATGTGTGCTTGTTTTAACCCTCTTAACACCATTGCCGTAGATGTACGGTAATTTGTTCTGTAGTGTTTATTGACGATCGAGTTGTGATGCTACTTATATTAGCACCGGGTTGCTATAGGTGATGATGTCAAACAGCAATGGAGCGTGCCATCTTGAACGTCGCCCGCACCCACTGTTTCTTTCTAACGCTATTACTGTATCTCCAATTCCTTGTTCCAGATGGCAAGAAACAAGGTTTATTCGACGGCCGTAGCCAACGCTGCAATCGTTGGGTCTTTTCTTTGTGAACGCGTGAGGTGACGTGACGTAAGAGGTACCACGAGAGCAGCGTGAGAGCTACTCTCATATAGGAGCCAACCAATCATATCGAGCCAACAGAGGTACTTCCGGCAGACTTCCGGGTGCTTCAAAACGCCACTGAGCAACTTATGAAATGAATAGCTGAGGGCGGGGCTGTCCGCTCTCTAGTTTATATATATATATATATATATATATATTCCAGTAAGACGCCTGAAGCGAGGTCGCGTAAACACATCCGCCTCGTTGACGGCAGACTGCTGGGTGACTCGTGTTTGATTCCCCCCCCCTCCCCCCATCACACACAACTATTTGGTCAAACCACGTGACTTCCATTGGGCATTGAGGCGGCCATGAAACACGGATAGCACAGAGCATGTTCGTCTGATATGTTTTGATTGATTGATTGAAATATTTATTAACAGTTTGCAGAATTAAAGTACATTTCAAGCACAAACTCAATACAAAGACTGTTAACTGTGAGTGGACGACCCAATTAAGCATTACACTTGTTTACAAGAGGGTCCACCATGTTCAATTCATCAAAACATTTAGAGACGTACAGATACACTTCTATATAGACAAAGAACAAAACAGGAATTCATCATAATGGAGGTAAAAAGGGAAAAGAAACATATACAATGAGGGGAAAAGGGGGGGGGGGGGCAGTGGGTGGGATTCTGATTTTACGGGGGCCAGTTTCGAATTGCAGCCGTCCGTAGGTGCCCTTTGAGAGCGGTTTTGAAGGAGTCAAGGGATTCACATGTCTTAATGACTGTTGGTAGGGCGTTCCACATTTTTGTAGCATAGGCGCGAAAAGAATTTAGTCCCTTGTTTGTGAGAGACAGACAGACAGACAGACAGACAGACAGACAGACAGACAGACAGACAGCAGTGCTGTGTGCTGTCGCTGTCCTGAAGGGCAGCATATTGCAGCAGTTAATGATCTCATTACGAGCCAAGGCGTAGAGACAGGCTGTGTGTGTGTGTGTGTGTGTGTGTGTGTGTGTGTGTGTGTGTGTGTGTGTGTGTGTGTGTGTGTGTGTGTGTGTGTGTGTGTGTGTGTGTGTGTGCGCGTGCGTGCGTGCGTGCGTGCGTGCGTGCGTGCGCTATAGCTGAGTGCAGTGGCAGAAAAAGTACTCAGATTTGTTAATATACATAACATAAGTAGCAAGTACTAGTAGTATGACTAAAAGTATTTGCATAACAATTGAAGTGGAGTAAAAAGGTGGAATATTTGCCCCTGAGCCTTGAAAAATGGACATACTCAAGAAATGTGAAAGTGCCTCAAAATTGTCCTCAAGTAGCCTCCAGGTTTTGAGTAAATGTACTTAGTTACTTCCCACCACTGAGTGAGTGAGTGCAGAATGTGTGTCAACTGGAGGCAGGCAGAGTTTGAACCGGAGGAGAACAGCTTATCAATCGCTAGTCCTTGATTATCTGCAGCAGGCCTTATCAGTGTCAGATAAGAGTCTGAGTACAGTCTACTCCTCACCTCCCTATAGCTCAGGTGGTTCTGGAACGTCTTCATGTCAAGGACCCCCACGTTGTATTTGGCCGCAGACCCCCATCTCAAAACCTTTTGTGCCAGGGACCCTCAGAAGAAGAGAAATAAATAAGAAAGAAAGAAAGAAAGAAAGAAAGAAAGAATGAAAGAAATCAGGATTTGTCCATTTCCTTTTAAAGTATAAAATAGCGTTTAAAATGTTTGTGATGCTATTTTGAAATTAAATTATTTCAATCGTTTAGCTACCATTTGCATACTTTACTTACTTTGACCCATAGAGAATTTTTGTTTGTAAAACATTCCTTAACGGTAGGAATCCAGAATCCAAAAATGAAGAAAAATCAGACCCGTCTGAAGTGAGTGGTGCTGTACTGTACTGTACTGTACTGTACTGTACTGTACTGTACTGTACTGTACTGTACTGTACTGTACTGTACTGTACTGTACGGCAACACGTTGTGAGCTTGTAGATCTGAGAATACTTGTACTGTACAGTACGTGTGTTAGGCCGTGCACTTGGTGTACACTTGGTGGTGAATAAAAGGTACTTACAAGCTTAGACATACAGACAGAGACAGACATACACACATTGCTGCGTGTAGGAGTGGTTAGCACCTGAATGGAAGGAATCAGAGACCATAAATAACAGCAGCAAAACGATGAGACAAACTCCAAAACAGTGCTCTGTGTGTCCCAAAAGTCTTCTATCAGTCTGTATAAAGCTCTGGTAAAAACAACTTCTTCTTGATGAAAATTAACTTTTTAAACACTTCCAGGCTAAACATCTCATGCACGAAAAAAGGGGGGAACCCCATGGGATTTTAAAATGATTATTTTCATCAAGAAGTAAAAGATAAAAACAGTAAATGGAGCCTCATACAAAATGATAGAAGACATTTGGGACACACTATATGAGCGGTGTTATGGAGTTTATAACACAATATAGTTTTAGTTTTGCTGTAGATAGGGTCTCTGATGAATTCCATTCATCAACTTTTTGGATTTTTCATTCACCGTTAAGGAATATTTTACAAACGAAAACTATCTGACTGAAAGACATCACAAGTAAACAATAGAAACACAAAGAAATGTCTTTAACTAATACCGATGAATACGTAGTAGGCCAAGTTAGTTTCATTGATCCTATAGCGGTCAGATGGGGGGGCCAGGAATGCTCCTGGGATTTTCAAGTGGGCTCTCATCCAGAAAAGGTTGGGGAACTGCTGCCCTACCTCATAATTGTATGCTCTGCGGTGCCCTGAAAAAGATTGTCCTTGTTATTTTATGTCTACTTCTATTCTTGTGAAATATGAGATGCTTGGTGATTGGTAGAAAATGTAATTTGATATACCGCTTCTTCCCTCTGTTGTGCTGTTGTTATGATGGACCTTTCAGCACTGCAGTTGATAAAACAGGCTATTGCCTCAAGCCCTTTTATCAATATCTTCAAACTGTTTTTTTGTGATGAAGTTGATAAAATGCTAATATTCTGGGTGCATTTAATGAAATCATAAAACTTCTATATGCTGTCCATCTGTCAAAGAAACACAGTGGTTGGGTCAGTGTCAACCCAATGGATGGATGGCTACAATGAGAAACTATAATGAATTAAGGGTATCATTTATGCTGTGTCAAAGTATAAGTGTCAAAACATTGTCGGCAGATAGAACTATGTCGCAAGATGTTTTGCATTTCTTTAGCAACCAATACCAGCTTCCATTACTGTCCATCCCATGTAGTAAAACAACGATTCCCAACCCGTGGACCCCTAAATAACTGGCAAAACACTAAGATATCTATATAAATTATAACATGAAAGGACGACTTATAACATGAAAGGACGACATTTTCAATCTTCATATAATTGGTCCTCACTAATGCTCATGATCAAATGGTAAAAAGAAATGATGGCATCGTGACTACGAGCTGTGCGGCCTCTTTCTTTTCTCATGATCAAATGGTACCATTTTTTTCTGCTTGTCTGTCTCTCATAGGATGGCTGTGGACACTTCAGAAATCTGCCTACCAGTGACATCATCGTTAGGCCCATTATTATTTAAAAAAAAAAGATTTCACATTTATTTTAAGAACAATGGCTGCATTGTCTGCAGTTTTAAGCTTTGATTCCCAGTCGATAATGTCACTCAGTAGACAGAAATGGTACCATATTATCATGAGCATTATAGTGAGGGCCAATTATAAGAAGGTAAGCAGTAGGAAATTGGTTAAGTCGTCCATTCATTCTTTTTTTGCCATCTACGCTTATAAACGTACCCGTAT
>NC_136796.1:31917044-31942044 GCF_951216825.1 Electrona antarctica
GAGAAACTTAGCCGATTTTCAACCTATAAATCCTAGTGTTCTGAGGAAGGTACCCTATTTCCTCTGTGTATTTCTCCACTAAAGGTCTTGCTACACTCAATTATTGATGTCCCCACATCGGAACAATGGGATTTAGGGCGAAAATCGTTTTGCCTTTAAGTGTCATCTATACCCTGTAGTACAACAATGTGATTTGCTTGCCAATAACAACTGACCTACAAGCTACCCATACGTCACAGTGTGATGCGTTGTGAGCTTATTGTTTGATTAGATCACTTGTTCTCAGCAAGCGATTACATTGTGCAATGAGGTACACACTGTTATCTTATTTTATCTCATCTACAGTAGGTGGTGTTCCAAAAAGCCAGTATCTTGCCCACAGTGTCTGTGATGATGACCACACAGCATGTTTCAGCAGATCTGCGTAAAATCCAATCTTATATTATCGTGCCACACATAATAGTGTTAACATAATCAAATGTGTTGCCCCGAGAGGTGAGAAGAGACCATTGTGAGAGTTAATGTAGCATCAAAGTCAGTGTAACCACGTTAGCCCTGTACACGTCAGCTATTTGAAAATAGACCATCTAAATGCTTTTTTAAACCTCATACCTCAACCTGGTGTCAATGAATGCTTGGCACAATGCCACATGTCAGTAGCTATAAACAAACAAACATGCTGTACAAACAAACAATATCATACCATGGCAAAATAAAGGAAAAGAAAAGAAAAAATACTTTTTACCAGTTCCTTAACAAATTAACTGCTCCTGACGGAAGCTTCCGCCAGTTGGAATCCAACCGGCAACTGCTTCTGGCGTAACGCTCCGTCTGATAAGCTTTATTATTGATATCAAACCGGATCGCTGTTGTTGTGAGTGATTGTGCTTTTAATGATTAATTGGTGTTCATATTGATTTGTTACTGAAGGTCTGAAGTGGATCCAGGGATCCCAAAGGATTTTGAAACAATATAGCTTTAATGAATATTGAATAGCCTCATGAATGTGTAGAGCAATTTGTGCGTGCGTGCGTGCGTGCGTGCGTGCGTGCGTGCGTGCGTGCGTGCGTGCGTGCGTGCGTGCGTGCGTGCGTGTCACACTATACACGAAGAAACCTCGTCTGTCTGGAACCGCGTTTCTCCTCAGTGGGTTGACCAATTGATCTGAATTTGCACATGGGCATTGACCGTTGCTGGAACACAAAGACAGTGACAAATTTATTTTTTAATCCCATGTTTAAGCTGTTTATTACTATAAGTGGTTTTTGTGAATGGTCCTCGCAGAATATGGGATCCGTAGTCGTGGTTGCAGTCCCATAGCCCGGATGAATGTGTGGACAATTTGTGGTGCATTGATTAGTTAGTACTAGTAGTACCCATTGATTAGTACTAGTAGTACCCATTGATTAGTACTAGTAGTACCCATTGATTAGTACTAGTAGTACCCATTAGTTAGTACTAGTAGTACCCATTGATTAGTACTAGTAGTATCCATTGATTAGTACTAGTAGTATCCATTGATTAGTACTAGTAGTACCCATTGATTAGTACTAGTAGTATCCATTGATTAGTACTAGTAGTATCCATTGATTAGTACTAGTAGTACCCATTGATTAGTACTAGTAGTACCCATTGATTAGTACTAGTAGTACCCATTGATTAGTACTAGTAGTATCCATTGATTAGTACTAGTAGTACCCATTGATTAGTACTAGTAGTACCCATTGTTGTGGACGATCAAGTTGTGGACAAGTTGCAGTCAGTGTTTTACTGTTTGGAGGAGGCAAGATTCATGTACTTATTGGCCAGTTTGTGACCCAAATCTTGTAAGATTTTGGAATGAATATAATTCCAGATTTTTGGCATTTGTGGTATTTTTTTCATTTCATTGTGCGCTTGGAGATCGGCTAGATATTCGTAGATATTCGGACCCCCTAGGCTAGGGTACAGCAGGTGCCAACTACGTACATGTTCGTACCCCTCGTACACTCCATATATTTACCTTTTAGCATTGCTCCGGTTGCTATGCAACGCCTCCATCCCCACCAGCTATGGGATTTTTACATCCAGGCTCCATTTATCTCCATTACAATCAGTTATAGATATCATGATATATCGTTGGTGAAATCTCTTGCAATATATTGAATATCGCAATATATAGAATATAGTGATATTATCATTATCGAGGGCCTAATATCGTCCCACCCCTAATAATGATGGGTATGGACTAGTAGCCTACAGTACAGTGCTCGCTCGCACACACACACACACACACACACACACACACACACACACACACACACACACACACACACACACACACACACACACACACAGTCACACACAGTCACACACACACACTCCTCCACTTTCACATTCTATTTTCTCCGGTTACCTCTTGTCGACAGTGATAGCACGTGCTGACTAAAAGCAGTCAGATGTGTCCACCCCCCCCCCCCCCCCCCCCCACCATCCCCAATCCATCTACACACTCATTGATCAAGTGAGAGAGTGACAAGAACGCAGTGCTGCCTGCCTGAGATGTTTGTGGAGGGAGGGGAGGGAGGGCGAAAACTTTTTCCTGCGTGCCTTCTCAATCTTTCCCTTTCGGCGCCACTGACACGTCGTTCTTCACTCTGTTCCCCAACCGTTCTTCTCTTGTTCACACGCACGTTCACAGACACGGGACACCCACAAGACACATTCGCACCTTCATTTGTCATCGCCACCCCTCTCTGTCTCTCTCTCTCTCTCTCTCTCTCTCTCTCTCTCTCTGTGCTTTCACAACCATCCTGATCGCTGCATTTCAATTGGCCGTTGTGACTGAACTGAACTGATCTGCTGATGCAGGTGATGGTAGGAGAGGCCTACTGATCGTGTGCGTGTGCGTGTGCGTGTGCGTGCGCGTGCGTGTGCGTGTGCGTGTGCGTGTGCGTGCGCGGGTGGGTGCGTGCGTGCGTGCGTGCGTGCGTGCGTGCGTGCGTGCGTGCGTGCGTGCGTGCGTGCGTGCGTGTGTGTGCGCGCCCCGGTGGAATGCACTGACTGACTGCATTTCATGTTCCTCTCTTTGTTCTTTCGTTCCCTATAGTCGGAAACATGTTCCTGTGAATGCAAATGTTGAGAGCTCAGCTCGCACCAGCATCTCACCCTCTCTCTGTTGCACCTGTGATCCTGTGATGTGACAATGAAGTTGATTTCTGATTCAGAGTCATATACAGCTGCACCTACATGAGCGCCAACCCTCCCTTCCAGCCACACGCTCACGCACACACACGTGCACACACACACACACACACACACACACACACACACACACACACACACACACACAAACACATGCATGCTCACACACACACACGTGCACGCTCACGCACACACACGTGCATGCACACAGGCATACACATGCGGCATACACACACATGCATGCATTAAGTAAGTTAGGTAGTTACAGTACTCCAGCATTCTTACACAGCTTCATAATCAAGGGTCAGAGGATACACTTGCACTGCTGTTTCTGTTTCATAAGAGGATTAAAAAGAGAGAGAGAGAGAGAGAGAGAGAGAGAGAGGAGAGAGAGAGAGAGAGGAACATTTGGGGTGAAAGTGATGACGTCCACTCTACGCAGAAACAGTAGAAACAGCACTTCTAAGGTCCACCGGTCCACCCCCCCCCGACAACGCTTTGACAGTGTTTCTCTCCCCTCTCGCTCTCACTCTCTCGCTTCTTCTTATCGCCTCTTTCCACCGGCCTCCGTCCTGTCTGTTCCTCTTCTGCTCTTTCTCTCATCCACCTCTTCTTCTCTCCCGACGCAGTGCCCTGTCTATGACTATAGACTCTCTCATCCACCTCTTCTCCCTCCCTAGACTATAGACTCTCTCATCCACCTCTTCTCCCTCCCTAGACTATAGACTCTCTCATCCACCTCTTCTTCCTCCCTAGACTATAGACTCTCTCATCCACCTCTTCTCCCTCCCTAGACTATAGACTCTCTCATCCACCTCTTCTCCCTCCCTAGACTATAGACTCTCTCATCCACCTCTTCTCCCTCCCTAGACTATAGACTCTCTCATCCACCTCTTCTCCCTCCCTAGACTATAGACTCTCTCATCCACCTCTTCTCCCTCCCTAGACTATAGACTCTCTCATCCACCTCTTCTCCCTCCCTAGACTATAGACTCTCTCATCCACCTCTTCTCCCTCCCTAGACTATAGACTCTCTCATCCACCTCTTCTTCCTCCCTAGACTATAGACTCTCTCATCCACCTCTTCTCCCTCCCTAGACTATAGACTCTCTCATCCACCTCTTCTCCCTCCCTAGACTATAGACTCTCTCATCCACCTCTTCTCCCTCCCTAGACTATAGACTCTCTCATCCACCTCTTCTCCCTCCCTAGACTATAGACTCTCTCATCCACCTCTTCTCCCTCCCTAGACTATAGACTCTCTCATCCACCTCTTCTCCCTCCCTAGACTATAGACTCTCTCATCCACCTCTTCTTCCTCCCTAGACTATAGACTCTCTCATCCACCTCTTCTCCCTCCCTAGACTATAGACTCTCTCATCCACCTCTTCTCCCTCCCTAGACTATAGACTCTCTCCACAAGCTGCTGTGCTCCTCTCATTAAAGTCTCTTTCACGGGGACTGGAGGAAGACAATGGGCGGTTGGAAAACAGCAGACAATGGGAGACAAGGATTATCCCTGTGCTTACATCTACTTCTAAACACCCCCCCCCCCCCCCCCCCGATCCATCATCTTCAGTGGTGGAAATAGTACTCGCATTTTGTACGTGTCAATACTGCAGCGTAGAAATACTCTGTTACAAGTAAAAGTCTGGAATTCAAAATGTCAAATGGCCGAAATGTATAGGGCTTACTGTATGTCTTGTAATAATAATCCACATTCACAAAGTAACTAGTAAGTAAAGCTGTCAAATGAATGTAGTGGAGTGAAAGTACAATATTTGGATCTGAGATGTAGTGGAGTAGAAGTAAAAGTTTTGGAAATTGCCTACTCAAGTACAAATAATTAAGTACAGTACTTAATTAAATCTCTGGATCCCCTTGAAAACGAGATGATTCATCTCAAGGGGTTATTCCCAATAAAGAACTTCCATACAAATGTACTTAGTTACCCCTCCCACGCCCCCCCGGCTCTCCCTCTCTCTTCTCCTCGTCCTTGTTTTCCCACCATGTCAATAATTGTTCTCTTCATCTTCCTTTCTTTGTTCTTTCTTTGGCTTTTGTCTTTTGTTTTATTTTTCTGATCTTTATAACTTTAAGCGGCTGTTTTTTCTCTCTCTCCCTCCCATGGTCTTGTCATCGTCCCTTTCTTTGCACGAGTCATGGCGTCTTTGTCTCCCCGTGGTAGAGCATCCCTTCCCCGATGCGTCCTCCTGCCATGCCCCTCTGTCTGCTGTCGCCAGCTCCCTTTATACTTTCACATGACTCATCTCTCTATCTCTATCTCTCTGTCTCTGACTCTCTCTCTTGCCCACCTCCCCCCATCCCTCCATTAACATTTTATAAAGTCCCTGTTCAGTCTTCGGTTCCAACTTCCAAGAGGCACCTGCTTCGAATGCACAGATATGGACATTTTTGTCCGATACCAATGTTTAAAATAACAATTTAGCCGATATGTTTATTTTGGTTTTGTTATTATTTCCCTCTTTTTGTGCCAGGTAAACAAATACATCTTCAATGCAAGAAATAAATGTTCAGAATTTACTGCTTAAATCACAGCAGTGTGTGTGTTCATGATGTGCAGTGTTTTGTTCAAAACGGATCACTCCTGCGATCTTTGGAAGTCAATCTTGTTGATTTGTTTTGCAAAAAGCGACCTCCTGGTGGCGCTATAACAGACCATTGAGGAAAAAGTGGGGCAGAGGTTCAGCTCTGGCATCCAGGGAGTGTGTGTGCAGAGTGTGACTGCGATCAAGCCAACGGTGCCAGAGATTAGCTGTACACAGACCCATGCCTTCGACCTGGTGGAGACAATAAACATCCCGTATCCCGTATTAAGTGGTCAGATGGGTGGGCCACAAACACTTGAGAGATCTTCCTTGTGGGCCCTTCATGATCCATGACAAGGTTGAGATCCCACACACACACACACGCGCACACACGCACGCACGCACGCACGCACGCACGCACGCACGCACGCACGCACGCACGCACGCACGCACGCACGCACGCACGCACGCACGCACGCACGCACACACGCACGCACGCACGCACACACACACACACGCAGCTCTATGAAATTATAATGCTGTTTGACTAAATGCTGTGACTAATGCGTCACTTTTCCACAGAGGACTGCATGCACCTGTGACCAAATGAGGAAGGGATCCGGAAAAAGGCTGAGGTCAGAGAGAGAGAGAGAGAGAGAGAGAGAGAGAGAGAGAGAGAGAGAGAGAGAGAGAGAGAGAGAGAGAGACAGAGAGAGAGAGAGACAGAGAGAGAGACAGAGAGACAGAGACAGAGACAGAGACAGAGACAGAGACAGAGAGACAGAGAGAGAGAGAGAGAGAGAGAGAGAGAGAGAGAGACAGAGAGAGAGACAGAGAGAGAGAGAGAGAGAGAGAGAGAGAGAGACAGAGACAGAGACAGAGACAGAGACAGAGAGACAGAGAGACAGAGAGAGACAGAGACAGAGACAGAGACAGAGACAGAGAGACAGAGACAGAGACAGAGAGAGAGAGACAGAGACAGAGACAGAGACAGAGACAGAGACAGAGACAGAGAGAGAGAGAGAGAGAGAGAGAGAGAGAGAGAGAGAGAGACTTTTGACTTTTTATAAAACCTTTTTATTTACAAACTAAAAAAGAACAGCAAACGCTTTACTTGTTTTCAGTCAAACATGGCATCTTGCATACAACTCGAAACAAAAAAACAAAACATCATTATTCATATTCAAAAAAAACATTGCTGCAACAAACCAGTGCAGAGGGTTCAGCCAGTGACGTGCTGCTGCTGCCCCTGAACCCCCCCTATACGCCGAGTCCTCCTCCACACCCAGCCCGTCTCTGGACACAACAGTACAGTACAAGTCCACTTTCCTCTCCCCTCCTGTGATTCTCATGTTCAGTATCTTTCATAGTTTTTCGATGCACAGTTCTGGGAAACAACCCACACGGCAAGGTGATATCAGCCCCAACAGATCAGCTATTGCTCCTGCGTCCACCAAGCTCTGACCAGCTACATCCAACAGCTCCACCATGACCACTGTCACACAGGCTGTGAGTGAGCCTCGATGTTGGACTGTGATGAAGGTCCATCCTGGCCCTTCCAACGAGAGGTCCGTCTGAGAATCCGAGTCTACACGTAGCACTCGCAGCGGGCTCCAGCCACTCCACCATTGTCCAGTCAACCAAAGCCAACCCAGCTCACAAGTGGCCGGCTGTATCATTGTCCAGTTAATCTTCATGTCCATTAAAGACAGAACCAAATGCAAAAGAGGACCCAGCGCACAGAAGGAACCCAGCGGCACCACCACCATCACCATTCTAATTCCGCATCAATCCTCTGCACCAGTTTCTTCACTCTGAAAATCTCTTGCCTGGTAAAGCATACTCCTTCTGTTAACTTCATGTTTTGCCTGGCAGCCTTCACAAAACCCTTACTATCTGGGAAGTACTTTTCAACTTCGATCAGTCTCTTGTTTTTTGTTTTCTGCAAAAAACGTTTCATTTCTGACACCCCATAGACATTTTTCTTTTTTACACATGTTTCATCATCGCTCACCCAACCACAAGTACTATCGTCTGAATTGAGTTCACTTTTCCCCTCGGTCACTTTTTTTGCTTTTGTCCCATTTGATCCTTTTGCCTTTCTTTTCTGCCCCACCACCTTCACCCCTTCCTCCTCAGCCCCCATCTCCATGTCAGCTACTTTAGCCCCTCCCTCCTCCACTTGACTGACAGGAGGACTACTGTCCTCTTGGGAACTTGTGTCAGCCACAGGTTCAGCATTAACCATTTCTCCTTCACCTCCACTGTTTTCCTGCTGGCTATTTTCTTTTTCCCCTTCATCTTCACCCGTTTGCTCAGTTCCCCCCCCATCTTTATTGACATTTTCTGCCAACAACTCGGGTTCAGCATTCACTCCTTCATCTTCACCCACCTGCCCACTCCCAGTACCATCCCCATTAACGTTTCCCATCTCCTTCTCAACATTTTTTCCCCAGGGATTACTCCCCCTCCCCCCCCTGGTAGCATTGCTTGTCCCCTCGCCAGAGTCAACAACCCTCTCTGGACAGGACCTTATCAAGTGCCCTTCCACCCCACAGCCAAAGCACTTCATATTCTCGGTTGTAGCAAATAAAGTGTATTCAAAATTGTCGACTTTGATCTTAAAGCCTGTAATCAGCTCTTTGCTCCTGTTTCTCAAAATCATGAACAGCATTCTCCTGTGAGAAACAACATGTCGCAACTCAGGTGATTCACACCCTGACGGGAGCTTTTTAATCGGCGACACCACCTTCCCAAACTTGGTCAACTCTCTCACTATAAGTTCATCATCAATGAAAGGGGGGACGTTTGACAGGAACACTTTACTCGATGGCATTGCGAGTGGCGTTGCTTTCACAAGCGTGCCCTTTATCTCAACGCCCCTCTCGATCACCGCGTTTGCTTTATTCATCCCATCGACAAAAATTACAACGCCACCATTCATCCTGGCAGCAGATTTAACGCTAGCGGGTCCGACTACTTTTGCGACCGCTAAACTACAGTCCTCTACAGAACACGGAAAAGCTGGCGAGATCTTAAAGCCATGCTTCCTTGTAAGAGTTGTGAAAGCCATGGCGACGCCGACAGCGCGCAGCAAACACAAACCCACCAACAGCAGTTTAAACACTAGACCAGTGTAAACACCGCAAAACCCAACACTAGCGATATAGAAGAGAAAGCATAGACAGAGTATAGATAGAACAAACACTCACTCCGTAACCTCACTCCGCACCACGCTCCCCACTCACACACATCCGCACGAGAGAGAGAGAGAGAGAGAGAGAGAGAGAGAGAGAGAGAGAGAGACAGAGACAGAGACAGAGACAGAGAGAGAGAGAGAGAGAGAGAGACAGAGAGACAGAGAGAGAGAGAGAGAGAGAGACAGAGACAGAGACAGACAGAGAGAGAGAGACAGAGAGAGAGAGAGAGAGAGAGAGAGAGAGACAGAGAGAGAGAGAGAGACAGACAGAGAGAGAGAGAGAGACAGACAGAGAGAGAGAGACAGACAGAGAGAGAGAGAGAGACAGACAGAGAGAGAGAGAGACAGACAGAGACAGAGACAGAGACAGAGACAGAGAGAGAGAGATTTTGATTTTTAAAAGCTCTTTATTAAAACTTTCCAAATCAGCTCATCTCGTTACAGAAAGGTAAAAAACAAAAATTGTTCCACCCTCAAACAGCTACGCAGTACATGAATAAGATACAGAGTATTTTTTTTTTTTTTTCCTTTTCTTTTTTTTTAAAAACAAAGGACCAACTCTCCCTCTTCCTGTGGTAAGCATAACACCCCCCCAACAGCCCAAATATGAACAAAACCTTCCATATTATTTGTTAGCTTGTAATATGCATGTTCTACCCTAAGTCTGGCAGCCACCATCCCCGTTAGGACTTGCACTGGATCTATAGACCCAGCCCCCTTTAGCTTGTTCCTTCTGGTGATCCAGATCGCGAGCTTTGCCATACCAGACATGAAGTTTAACATTGTATGCACCATCTTCCTTGCTGCAGCATACTTTGGACCAAAAATAAATTTCTCAAAAGAAAAATCTTCGCCTAGTCCTAAAAACCACCACTCCAACAACTCAAGAACACTTTTTAACCTTGTACAATTAGTAAACAAATGTGCAAGCGTTTCTGGTTGTGAACAGAAAGGACAGCCCTCCCCTGTGCTTGGATCCAGGTGTGTCAGGTGTCTATTAGTGGCAATGGCCCCATGCACAATCCTCCACTGGAGGTCGGCCGCTCGTTTGTCGATTGGCCTCTTGTACAATGACCTCCAACAACCCTTAGGGGAAGAGTCCGGGCCGAAAACCCCAGCCCACCTTGATGCTCTGTACCCCGTCAACGAGCGTGCATGTGAGACCTTAACACAGATGTGATAGGCCTCCTTTTTTTCCATCTCACTGAATTGTCCCAGTTTTGGGGTTTTGAATGAGAGAAGTTGGTCCTCCCCCTCCTGCCACTCCCCAACAGCCGGAGTGACAGTTAGAGATGGGAAACTGTACACACAATCATCATCCCATTGATCAGAGTTGTCACGGTTTTCAGCAAACACTCTTAGGGGCTCCGATAAGGAACCACGGACCTCTCGAACTATCCTCGACAAGAGCCTTGAGGATCTGATGTTGGCCATCTGCCCCAGCACATCCACGGATGTCTGTGTGGCTTTCAGCAGGTGCCCCAGCTTGACACAGCCTGCCTCTCGTAGAGCAGCCCTCAGACTGGGTGATGACAGCGTTTCAGTCTTTAAAAAGTCATTGAAGAACAGTGGTTCCTCGAAAATCCACATCCCAGGTATGTCACCAGGGTCCCTGGAGGCCTGAAGAACCTGCCACGCTTGAAGGACTGAGACATAGAACGGTGTAAGTCCTGTAGTGTCCGCCTCGTTCAGGTTCAATAAGAACAGCTGTTTGTCGTAGCCCAGGCGACCGGCCTTCTTTAATATTAGGCTGGCTGTGCCCAGCCACCTTGCCCCACAGTCATACAGCAGTCTCTGGCCTGCTTCAAGCCTGAAAGCAGACACTCGCGAGGAAATGTCTATTAAGCCTTGTCCACCTTCCTCCACTGGAAGGTACAGAGCTGCAGCCCTTATCCAATGCTGCCCGGCCCAGAAGAAGTCGACCAACAATCTTTGCACCTCCTCTATTAGGCCCCTGGGTGGAGGTAGAACAATCAGTCTGTGCCAGAGCATAGATGCAACTAAGTTGTTCACGACCAAGACCCTCCCCCTAAAAGATAGCTGGGGTAGGAGCCATCTCCACTTTGACAGCCTGACACGCACTTTTTCCAGCACTCCCTCCCAGTTCTTTTCCTGATATTCTGCCGCACCTAAGTGAACTCCCAGAAACTTCATCCCCTGCCTTCCCCACTGTAGACCTCCGGGCAGGTTGGGAACCACCTCCCCCCTCCAGTGCCCCACCTGTAGGGCCTCACACTTCCCCCAGTTCACCCTAGCTGATGAAGCTTTTTGATACATGTCAAGGCATTTTTTTATTCCTTCTATATCCCCCTGGTTCTTAATAAAGATGCTTACATCATCAGCATAAGCTGAGACAACATAAGGGGGACTTTGGGTCATTCCGGGCAGAGATAAGCCATTAAGAGTGCTCCTGAATTTACATAAAAGTGGTTCTATAACAATGCTGTAGAGCTGACCGGATATGGGACACCCCTGTCTGATCCCCCTGCTGACTGGTATAGGTCTGCTCAACCCACCTCCCACCTTAACCATGCAGCTTGCATCCTCGTACAGCAAACCTATCCATTTTATGAAACTCTTCCCAATACCAAAGCCACTCAAGGTGGAGAAAAGATAACCATGGTCGACTTTGTCGAAAGCCTTCTCCTGATCAATTGATAAGACCCCAACATTTATGTCATGTGACTTGCAAACCTCTAGCACATCCCTAATTAAAAACAAATTGTCCATAATAGTCCTTTCTGGTACACAATAAGTTTGGTCTGGTTGTATTAATACACCTAGGTGGTCCTTCAGTCTGTTGGAAAGTGCCCTGGAGAGCACTTTGTAGTCCGAGCACAGTAATGCTACAGGTCTCCAGTTCTTTAGGAGGGCTAGGTCTCCCTTTTTGGGGAGGAGCGAGAGAACTGCTCTCCTGCATGAAGGTGGCAGGGAGCCGTTTTTATAGCATTCCAGCATTATTCCATGAAAGTCATGTCCCATACATTCCCAGAAAGCCTTGTAAAACTCAATGGGCAGCCCGTCTACCCCTGGCGCTCGGCCAGCAGCTAGCTGTCCTACTGCTGTGGTCAGTTCTTCATAAGACAGGTTCCTATCCAGGTCAGCTCTCTCCCTGGGCGTGAGCTTGACTAGACCTTCCAAAAGTTCTGACTGGCACTGCTCCTCACACGGCTCCGCTCCGAATAGAGCTGTGTAGAAGTCAACAGCACATCTCCTCATCTCACCAGAGTCTGTAGAAACCCTGCCATCTGGCAGTCTTAGACAGGACATCTGCCTCCCCTTTGCTTTCTTCTTCTCCAGGTTGAAAAAGAACGAACTTGGAGCATCCATGTCCTTAATTGTCGTATAGCGAGCTCTAACGAGAGCTCCCTTCACTCTCTCCCTCATAAAGGAATTAAGCTCCAGTCTTTTTTTCTGAAGCAAAGTCTCATCATCGGAACTTGTGTCAGAGTGTAGTCCACTTTCAATGTTCTTTATTTCCATTTCCAATTTATCCATCACATCCCTAGTGTTAGTTGTAGTGTAAGATGTATACTGCTGGCAAAGAACACGGATTTGGGCTTTCCCTATTTCCCACCACATGCTCAATGACTCAAAGTCACTTTTTTTCTGAGTCCAAATTGACCAAAAAGTTTTAAAATTCTGACAAAAGGTTGTATCTTGCAACAGTTTTGTGTTGAAGTGCCAGTAACTATTAACTTTTTCTCCAGAAGAAAGACTCAGACATACAGTAGTTAGATGGTGATCACTGAACCCCACTGGACTAATACAACTACTAGTCAGCTGACCTCTGAGCCCTTCTGATATGTATATCCTGTCCAGTCTAGCTGCACTCACCCTGTTATCCACTATCTTAATCCATGTGTACTGCCTTGCTTTTTCGTGTTTCAATCTCCATGCATCTACTAATTCTAAGTGGCTAATTGTGGTTTTCAAACTGACTGATGACTGTAAGTGCGGCTCCTCGCTCATACGGTCGAGAGTAAAATCTGTCGTACAATTCCAGTCACCGGAAACAATTTTGAGGTCCTGATTCATGGCTAGCCCGTCTTTCAGTTTATTGAAAAGAGTTATTCTCTCTGAACCTTGGTTAGGGGCATAAACATTGACAAAGCAGAACACACACCCCTCAACTTCTGCTCTGACCACTGCCACCCTCCCCTTTACAAGCTCTTCTTTAGATAAAATATTCACATTTAATTTGTCTGAAAAGAGAACTGCAACGCCTCCACTGACATTACTACCATGACTTAGAAAAGAGGAGCCTTTCCAAAACAGGCCCCAGTCTACTTCATTTTCCTCATCACTGTGAGTTTCCTGCAAAAAGAGCACATCAATTCTCTTCTGCTCTACTATCTCTGCTATTAGAGCCCTCTTATGCCTGTCCCTCCCTCCATTCATATTCAAAGAACCTATCTTAAGCCCCCCCATCAGAAAACAAGAGTGCAGAGAAATAGAGATCAGTAGAAACAAGCTCAAGAGTGAGCAAGACCCCTTGTGATGCATGATTTACTTTTTTTTCTTGAGGGCAGCAGCCCTCTTTCCTGCCCTCTTTGTGGGTGCTTCCACTACCTTATTCACAGAAGTTACAAACTTCCTCAGACGAAACCTCTTTCTTTCATCCAATAAGTCAGTCCCAACTGTTTTCTGTAAGACATTAACACTCCTTATGAACTTTTCTATATTAGGAAAGTAGTCATTTACTTTAACAGATTTCCCAAATGTCTCATCCAGAAAATCGTTTATTTCATCCAAGGAGTAAAACTCGTTTTTTCTCCCCCCCTTGGATTCTTTTTCAGTTTCACTTTCTGGCTCACTTTCATCATACTCCTCCTCTTCCATCTCCATTTCACTGTTCTGCTGACTGTTTGACAAGGAGGTGTTGCCTCCTCCTGTCACTGCGCTACTACTAGGCACTGACAGTCCCTCCTCTGAGGAGCTTGTAGAGGCACCTACATTGGCGCCATCACCAGCATTAGCCACGTCCGCTTCAATTTGCGAGTGTGTCAACTGTGAAGACTGACTCACAACTTCAGCCTCATCTGCTGATCCTTGTGTCTCATCAATCTGTTCTATCACTGGCTGCTCATCTGTCACGCTAACAACATCATCCTGTTCTACCGCTGGCTGTTCGTCTGCCGCGATAATAACATCATCCTGTTCTACCGCTGGCTGTTCGTCTGCCGCGATAATAACATCATTCTGTTCTATCACTAGCTGCTCGTCTGCTGCGCTAACGTCATCATTATCAGGGGGCGGGGCCGCAGCCGCGGCTGCCCTCAGTGCCCTGGCTATAGCCTGCCTTGCTACGGCTGTAGCCTCGGCTCTTTGTTTTCGCGGACACGCAAGACGCTTATGTCCAAACATCCCGCACTCAAAACATCTCATGTTGCCACCGTTAGCATAGACCATATAATGACTGTTGTCATATTTCACTTTGAATGACACCTCCAACTCCTGTGTAGGAGAGTCGAGGAACATGTATGCTTGTCTGCGAAGTGAGTGGACATGCTTTAGCTTCGCGTCTTTACACCCGAGGCTTACAGCCTTGAGTGGGCTGGAAAACTTGCCAAAGCGTTTGAGTTCTTGCTCTAACAGCTCGTTTGGAATAAACGGCGGTACACCTGAAACTATAATTCTCGTAGAGGGTGCATACAGCGGGGAAACCTGCACAAACAGGTCACGTATAAACACGCCGCTCGCAACAAGTTGATGCACATATCTTTCCTCTTTCACAAACACGATAACACCTTTATTCATGCGCGATGCATATTCAAGGTTAGCGTGCTCAATCAATTCTCCGACAGCCAACAAAACCTCTTCCACCATAACATTAGGCTGAGGTACCAGCCGAACTCCATGCTTAATGGACAGAGACGGCGTCCCTTGAGACGCCATCTCCCCCCCCAAGCCTCTTCCCAAGTCACGCCAAACAGCCGAGTAACTTCACAATCCAGCGAAATAACGAAAAGGATAACTTTACCTGATCATGCGAAAACCAACAGAAAAGGCCAAGTAGAAACAAAAAGTAGAATCCAAGAATGCAGGCCTCTCACTCACGCATTCACCCCTCACAAACTCCCCACCCGTGCTCACAGCATCCGCTCAGAGAGAGAGAGAGAGAGAGAGAGAGAGAGAGAGAGAGAGAGATAGAGAGAGAGACAGAGACAGAGACAGAGACAGAGACAGACAGAGAGAGAGACGGGGTAGTCACTGTATACTCTTTGGGAATAAAAAAGCCGGAGGCATGTTCTCACATTCGTAGTTTGAGAGCGTAAAACGTGTCCATGTCCATCTTTTACTCTCTGAGTTAAACGAACAGTGTTTATGGCAGGAAGCATAATAGAAATCCAGTCCTCCATCATCACTCTGTCTCTCTCAAGTCATTCTATACCTTCATCTCCACTATGCGTATGCTATGTATTGCATGTACTGTGTATATACATTCATGCATATCATTTATATGCATGAGCCAGGGATGTCCTGAGCACCTTTTTCTTTTTCTTTTTTTTTGCTCCCGGTCCGATTCCGATCGTTTGATTTTGAGTATATGCCGATACTGATTTTCCCCCGATCCGATATTAATTTTTTTATAGAACACTTGCCACATGCCATATCACAATAGTATAATATCCAAAATCACAGACAGTATCCAGTCTAATATCATGATATGGATATAATATTGATACTATAGGGATGTCCCGATCACGATCCGATTCCGATCATTTGAAAATGACGTGATCGGTCCCGATTTCCGATCACGTGATCGGGACAACCCTAATGACGTGATCGGGACAACCCTAATGAGTAAACATATACTGTTTACACACCACACACAATACCACAGAGATAGATGATGAGTCAGTCAATTACGGTCATCCTGTGTGTCTCAGCTCTGGGCAGAGCCCTGTGGTCAGTGGACAACTGGACATGCTGCAGTCTGTTATACTCCCTGTCCACCATCACCCCAAACATACTCACACTGTACAGCACACACACACACACACACACACACACACACACACACACACACACACACACACACACACACACACACACACACACACACACCACTCCCCCCTCCTCCTCCTCCATTGTAGTGCCACGATTAAAGGTGTTCCAATACTCGTCCTCCCCGAACTATGAATAATGGAGGAATCCCATATGTGCCGGCTTGTAGAAACTAGATCACCAACTGTGGGGCCTGGGGAAGCCTGCTTGGGCCCTGGGCTGCCCTGGGGCCTTCTGGGTGGGCATGGTGCTGGGAGGAGGATGGGTTGGAGGCAGGCTGGGTCAGACAGGCTGCCCTGGGGCCTTCGGGGTGGGCATGGTGCTGGGGGGAGGATGGGTTGGAGGCAGGCTGGGTCAGACAGGCTGCCCTGGGGCCTTCGGGGTGGGCATGGTGCTGGGGGGAGGGTGGGTTGGAGGCAGGCTGGGTCAGACAGGCTTCCCACGTGGACCAAACACCGATATATAAGTCTGCACTGTTGTGTATGTGCAGTGCAGGAACATCATGGCTATTTTACCAAATGTGACCGCTTCTTGTCATTGATTTTTTTTTCTTTTCTTAATGTCATGTGAAAGTAGCATCAACTGACATATTGGTTGTTCAGTTTGACCCACCAGTTTTGGAGATATGGCTTATAGAAAACAGGCTTGAAAGGTTCACTTCTGTGGTCTCTAACATTACACCTACGACTACGTAGCTACATGTTTAAGCATGTATTTCATATATTACATGTCGATTTAATTTCATTTATTTCAGACATGCTCTAGTTACTAGAGTATGACTAGAGTCTAGTATGTGAAGATTCTGCCTGTGCTATTAACTCATTTTGGATTAAAAAAGAAAAGAAAAAAAGAACAGTTAGTCTTGCTGCCATGACTGTCTCTGTATCAAAAAGAGTCACAAATGTTACTCTTTTACACCTAAATTCAATACAAAGCGATCATGCATTGCACATCCACGCACATGCTTTATTACAAGACTACTGTTCCCATCAGCTGCCTTTTTTGAAAGCTGCAGCCGGTGTGAAAAGTTGTCATCGGCATTCACAAAGTAAGTAATATTATTTTCCATTCTATCATGGTTGGCACTCAGGACAATATGTAGCTTTCTGGAATGGCAACCTCGGCTGTTGTGATTTAGGTTGACCATCTGAATGGTCCCTAAGAGTCCATGTTAATCTAAACCAAAGGGGTGGTGAGTGAGGATCAGCTGAGTTGCAGGCATGGAGAACACCAGGCCGTATTAGACATACATTCAGTTTATTAGACAGACACAGAGCAATTTGGATGCACTCTGAGCATTTCTCAGAGTGCATCCAGAGTATTTCTCAATACTCTGAGTATTTCTGTACAGTACAATAATAAGCTGCATGATGTGAGTGGAGTTGGATCTCACTCATACTGTAGGCCTATGCCTCAAAATGATATTCAGGAGATCTCATATATCGAATTGCAGGTCAGCAAAGTGTTTTTATAGCAATGGTGCCCTTGTTAAGCTTGTTAAATGCTAGTGTCTGGCACCAAATCATCACAATTTGTCTGCCCAGTCAGTGCCCACTCAAACATAAATTTAGAATTGGCAATTGCTATAAAGCTTTCACTTCTGAACAGTTGGCTGCAATGTAGATATGTAGTGCTGAACACTTCAGTTTTGTACAGCAGGAGCAGTAGAGGATGTCACAGCGACAAAGAAAAATAATACCCTTTGAAGTCTTGCAGCAACACTCACGTCAGTCCACTCCACTCAGCTCCAAAATTACACAGTTGAATGAATCGATTTAATTGGTTAGGCCTATTAAAAAAATATATATATACCTATATATAATAATAATCAATCCCTATATTTTAGGCATGTCATAGTCTAGGCAAAGATTTTTGAAAATTAAAAAATAAGGAAAATGGCAGATCTACAAGCTCACAAGGGGTGGCGATACGTTGCGTTGTGAGCTTATAAATCAGAGCTCTATTTTCACAATGTTTGTATAAAATGGGGTTTAAAGTGGTTAATCAATTTGTTGATATAAAAAACTGCGCTTCTCAATTATTTAATTAATGGAAAAACGAATCAATAGAATACGAAATCGGCTTATGGATAGTTGCAGCCCTACAATTCTGTGTCAAACCATTTAGTTTTCTTCTAAATGTTAGTGAACTGTATTGTTGCGACCAAAGGTCACAGTTAACTATGGAATCGTGCATTTCCCGTCAGTCAGTCAGGGTATCACTCAAAATCCCCATACATGGGCAAAGCCCCCATATATGGTGCCCATGTCTCGTGACATCACGTGACATCATCAGGGATGGAGATCCCTGATGTCATAGTAAATGCAACCTGCTGTCGCAATTAAGCCCATATATGGAAGATCCCTGATGTTATCAATATTAGTATATGGATATATGTCAGTACCTGTTCTGACATTCAATATGTTGATCCTTGGTGAAAACTAGGGGGCCCCTACCTGGGCCCTCATCAAACACTGTACACTCAAGACACTGCCCCCGCTGCCACCCTTAGATCTACATACATGGAGCTGACCTGTTCTGACATTCCATATGTTGAACTGACCTCATCAAACGCTGTACACTCTGAGACATGCTCCATATATGGCCAATGCTGTAGATTCAGTCATCTGGCTGCTGGTCCTGGGGTTAACAGTGAGGTGGAGAGGTGCTATGTTTGCGTGGAAGTGCTCCACAATTCAACCGCAATTCACTTCTCTCTCAGAGGAGAGGAGAGAGGGATTTATAATCGAAATGCAATGGAGCTCATCTTCTGTCTTGTCTCTTCTTGTTCTCTCTTCCTCTCTCTATCTGATTAGCATGCTTGTGTAGTATATGTGTGAATGTGTTCGTTTTACCAGCTCAATTGTGAGTTTGCAGATCAGCTATTTTTGCTGTGCGACACCAGAACTTTTGGATGCCATGGGTTAATGTGGTATGTAAGTACGTACCGAGTTAAAGAACATAGGTCACATTGATTTGCACTCTCACACCCTGCCTGCCTGCTTTTACAGTATAGAGACTGTTCCTGTTCCCGCACATAAAAGAAGTTCAGATCCTTATCTTACATTAGATCAAATCCTTTCAATTGAATCAAGATCACCCATGTGAGTGCAACGAATCCTCTGAGCCACATGAGAGTCATCAGCAGTAGTTCTAACATAGAAATCCTCACTAAAAGGTCCACAAAACACTGGCAGTGTTTTTTTATTCCGTGCAATTCATTTGTACAAAAATATACTTTATCGAACTGTTCTTTATGTCATGAGTACATCCACACAGAACTTGATTATTATGTGACGGCAGAGCCACACAATTGTATCGAGTTAAGGTGTATAATTCACTGCGAATAAATGCAACAACCTGTATGAAAAGGGCGTAAATTCGAATAGTGAAATCACCTTTGCACACATGCATGTAGAATCTAATGGAATTTCGTTTCGACAAACATGAATAAGAAAATAACCGGGTTGACAGAACAATGTGAATAATGTATAAAATATAAACGCCATTGCCCAGCCCTAGTGGGAAGGATGAGCAGGTTTTGTTTGCACATCTCTATTAATTTTAAAGTGTGGCACAATTAATAGCTGCAAGCAGTACTTACTCTGAGCGTTCAATAAGCTTTTATTCCATTTCCAGTGATGTGTAACATTACTTTCTGCTGCTTGAGAGACACCTTGCGAATATTAAACCTTCCAGTGAGCATTTGATTGCAAGCAGCCATCGTGGATGCCATTGCCAGGGAGAAAAATGCATTGGGGATTTTTTTTTATGAAGACATGATGAATATGATATCAGATATTCAAAGCTTCATTCCAAAACCTCAATACAAGCTATGGTTGTTAGTTAACAAATGACATTCAGTACAGCTCTGCCCATACATTCCTACTGGATAATGAGATTCAGCGTATTCTATTCACAAATCCCATTGCTGCATTTGGTTTTAAACTGCATGTCCTTTCCTTTTGCAAAAAGAGGGTCTCTAAACTGAAATTACGAAAGTATATATCTGTTCTGGCCAATCATGGGCGGCTGGCTCTCTCCTGCCTGGGGTTTCTGGAGTGTGAACCAAATGAACCAGAGCGTCAAACATGGTCTGAACGAGTGTTGGCCATGAAGGCATAGGAAGCAAGACGGAGAGGAAGGCACGCAGCATGATGACTCAGAGGGGAGAGGGGAGATGAAGCGCCATCTGTGTCCATTTCCCAGCGGCCCTGTCACAAATGATGCATGACCCTTGACCTCTACAGAAAATCAGCATGTGTTACAACACGCCCACCTCCTGCTGCGGCGTGCGTGCGTGCATGCGTGCGTGCGTGCGTGCGTGCGTGCGTGCGTGCGTGCGTGCGTGCGTGCGTGCGTGCGTGCGTAACATAGAGCTATATATATAACTAGAGAGCGGATTGAGGAGCCCCGCTATTCACTGCAATGGAAGTTGCTCATATGTTTTGAAGCCACGACGAATCGACAAAGTCTCCCGGGTAGTACCCCTCGAGTGTTGATATGATTGGTTGGCTCCTATCATAGTACCCCTCGCGCTGTTCTTGTGGTACCTCTACGCCACGTCCTACGTCACGATTCATTCATGAATGTAACCTGGGCCTGCATGGGCCTGCAGTACCACTTTTCACCAGTAGGGATGGCGGCTTCGACATTGCCCAGCCATTCTGCAGGCTTGGAGCTGAATCACGATATTGGTCCATAAACGTACTTTATGGATGCAGGTCCCAGACATTAGGAAGTGTTTCATCGGGTCTTTCTATGAGCAATTCTACTTTTGCATTTGCCGTGCCAAACGGAAGGTCATGCATTCTCGAGAAACTGTCTTTCCAGTTTGTGTTTACTATTACTGACTCTGATTTCACTCGTGTAAGCAGCAGTGAGTCTAGATAAATAAAGCACAAGCCTGCAACCTTCGGGGTGAAATGAAATTTCAGAGCACATTTCTCATCAAGTATCGGGGAAATTTGACACATTTTCTACCCCTTGCATTTAGCTAATGATGAACTTTACTGGAATAGCGGCTGCCTTATATACAGTACCACTCATTGCGCAGACCATGGACTGCCTCCGCAGTGCCACAATGGGCTGTGTGAAGGGTTTGGTTCAAATGCCTGTCTTACTGTAAACCCTCAACAGGGTTGGAACCCTTGAATACAAAGTATAACATGAAAGGCTCAGAGACTCGCCTCTCACACAGCTCACATCAAAGAGCGGAGGGGCAGACGACACGCACGCACGCACGCACACAAGCAGACACACACACACACACACACACACGCACAGACACGCACGCGCATACACTCGCCTCTGATCCTCCAGGAGCCAAAAACTAGCATAAAACCAAACCCGTAGATAACAGCTGTTTTAAATCTTTCATTCCCTCTCTTTCTCGGATCCTCTCTTTCTCGGATCCTCTCTCCGTCGCTCTCCACTCTCTGATTTTCTTCTGCTCTTTCATTAGCAATTTAAATTGAGTTGATCGGCTTGATTGAAGGTTGTGAGGTCCATTTTTCTGTTTATATTATTAGTATTAGTAGCGGCAGCAGCTGGCTGTGAATTGATACGGATTAGAGGTCAGCGTCAGTATGATGAGCCCTAATCATATCCACTTTCATTACGAGCTCCGAAATGATGGAGGTCGCACCATCCGATGGCCACACATGAGTACAGTTCAAAAGATTATGCCATGCCTTGTCAGAATGACTTAAGGCTTAGCAGACAAGTGTGTAGTGCGTGCGTGCGTGCGTGCGTGCGTGCGTGCGTGCGTGCGCGCGTATACACCGCACTGTGTAAACACTCACATACTCGCATGCATGCACCTCCAGGTATGTGTGTAAGAGTGTGTTTGTGTGTAGACGTGTAATGCGGTGCAGATTATTCTCTGTGATTGCGATTAATGAGATGATGGGAAGTGTGCACTGACAAGCTGCTCATTCTGATTAGAGAGATCAGCGCACTGCGAGGGGCAGAACTAACGTGCTCCGTGAACCTCAACCCCCAGACTCTCCCAACAGTGTTGATTTTGTCGACTAAACATTTTAGTCACATTCCAGGTGACTAAAATGTGCCTAAAACGAAATGAAAACTATTCAAGAGACTATGACTAAAACTAAAATTTGCTGTCAAAATCAACACTGCTTTCCCAACACTTTCCTGACCTCGTTGATATGCTGGTAAATCCATGGGAACTATGGATGTCCCGTTCACGTTTTTTTTTTGTTGCTCCCGATCCGATTCCGATCATTTGATTTTGAGTACCGATTTTTCCCGATGCGATATTATATATTATTATATTATTTATAGAAAACTTATGCCATATCACAATAGTACAATATCCAGTCTTATATCATGATATTGATAATGTGGATATAATATTGAGGGCTGTGGCTCAGTAGGTAGAGCAGGTCGTCCAATGATCCATGGGTTGGCGGTTCGAGTCCCGGCTCCTCCTGTCTACATGTCAAAGTGTCATTGGGCAAGACACTGAACCCTACATTGCCTCCAACGAGTCGGTCGGTGTGTGAGCTTGCCACCATTGGTGTGTGAATGTGGGAAGTGTGGACGCTGGAGTAGAATATTGCCGCTTCAAACCACCCAATGTATAAATTAACCATTAGAAGGCGCTTTGTGCCATTCATTGATACTAGGGATGTCCCGATCACGTTTTTTCTTTTTGCTTTAAGGTTGTTGTGAACCTTTAATCTCACGTAAATGTAAATGTTGCTTTCAGGCCAAATACAGGGTTGGTCAACCCCAGAGGCACCCAGCAAGATAGTCTTACCCAGCTGCCATGAAGAGTATCACTGATATCATTACAGTGCATTCCTTTTCAATAATGTAATCATTCTAGGTAGGAATTTGAAATGATTGAGGTGGGTACATTGAGGTGTTTCTTTCTTTCAAATTTCTTTTCATTGAACTTCAGGGATGAATAAAAAAATGGCCACTTAACCACTAACCACTTAACACCTTAGCCTACCCAGATGAAAAAGAATATAGTAAAATAGAAGTACATTATTAATGTATTATTTTATAAAAAACTGAAGTTGTACTTAGTTGCACTAAAGTTGCACTAAAGATATGTGAAAACATAGTTGTCTCCACCAGGCCGAAGGCATGGGGGGAGAGTATGTTTTGCACTCCGTCCGTGTGTCCTTCCTTCCTTCCGTCCGTCCGTCCTTCCGTCCGTCCGTTATCAGCTAATCTCCGGCACCGTTGGCCCGATCCATGCCAAACTTTGCACACACACTCCCTGGATGCCAACGACGAACCTCTGCCCCAAATATTCCTCAACGGCCTGTTATAGCGCCACCATGAGGCCGATTTAGGCAAAACACATTTCTGTACATAACTAACACATTTTATCCATACATCACACAATTCGTTATACACTATCTCCATAGTCATGTGATCAACACAGATCTGCACAATTTCCCATCTTCCATCCTGATTGGCTAAGATTGGCTTCCAAAGCTCACATGATTGGTCCGTTTCGAACAAAATGCCACAAATCACAAACACAGTGTCCAATTTCCATGAAATTATACACGCACATTTCCACTAGGCCGAGGACGACATGCCACTATTTTATTCCCAAATCAGCCTCACGGTGGCGCTATAACAGGCCAATTCCTGTTTTTACCTAGAACTGCATCGACAACTTATGTATGTGCACTCCCTAGAGGCCATGGAAAAACATTTTCCCTGCATCCCTCCACATCTGCCGGTTATAGCGCCACCATGAGGCCGATTTCTGCAAAACACATGGTTTATGTTAGTCGCACAGATTTCATCCAAATCTCACGCAAATCGGTACACATGATCTCTGTAGTCATGTGATCAAGACGAGCCTGTTGGATTTCTCAGATTCTACACTGATTAGCTAAGATTGCCTTCCAAAGTTTTCAGGAGTAGCCCGTTTGGTACAAAATGCTGCACATGTCCTGCTCATCCAGAATTCTATCCTCAGAGATGCTATGAGTGATCTGGCTCTGCATTTCCTCAACAAAATGAAGAAAATTGTTGCAAAAAAACATGTTTATATTACTCCTAAACATTTTGCCAAACATCACACACACTCCTGGTGGAGACCTGTGCCCAGAAAAAACATATATACACAATTGAATTACAAATACAATACAGTACAGCACACTTTTGCTGGTGTCATTAAGTATATTAAAGTATACTATCATTACATGTATAGTGCATTAACAATACATATCAAGTAGCCTACTAAATTAAAAAGAAAACTAAAGTTGTCCTTTAATCTGGCCTATACTTAGTTGACTGGGCTTCCCCCTCGTCTTTGCAATCTCACAATGTGTTATGTTGTCATGGGTTGCAGGCCCGGATTAACAATGGAACTTGAATGGCTCTTAAACCCCACGGCATTTGTCCATGTGTGATTATGGTCCAGGCTTCTGGATGTGCTTATTTGAAGTATTAAGTTGTTTTTTAGTCATATTGTGGAAATAATAATGGATTCAGCTTGTCATTTGTACAATGTTTTCTGGCACCATTTATATTGCCTTTTGACCAGCAATAAACAATCGTATTTCCCCTAAACATATTAGCCAGGGATCTTTTTACATTTTTCACGAGGGGCGATCTTGTCTGTTTGGTGATGCCATGCTTCCTGATGTTGAGAATCCAGCACTACTGGAATCCTTTTCATATGAGCAGGGATCCGCTGCACACTGTGCTAACATGCTGGCGTTTACAATCGAAGGGCCCGATTCCCTAAGCTGTTTACACCCATATGTTGTGTGTAAAGGACATTTCCAAACCGAAAGCGAGAACAGAGGGAGAACCGTGGGTTGGATGGGCTTTATATATACGCAGGTGGAGGTGACCCGATTGGAGGTGGCTTGATAGGAGGATAGCTGCGTTGGAGGTGTGGTCTTGCTCCTGAATGTCAGCTATGAGCTCCATAAAAAGATTACTGAATCAATCTACTAACGTCATGGGAAGTTTGGAAAATTCCTTCACACCCAAAATATGGGTGTAAACAGCTTAGTGAATCGGGTCTGAACTGTTTTGGTTAGGATTAATAGGA